>NW_024803689.1:0-6997 GCF_019175285.1 Sceloporus undulatus | reverse complement strand
CTGAGAACCACTACTCTAAAACATTTCCTGATAGCCCCTATAAAGAGATGGGAATTATAAAGATATAAAGAAATTTTTGGACTGCAAGTCTCAGAAATTCTAACTGGCAGAGCCAATGGAGAAGGATAGTTGTAGTCCAGCAACATATGGAGAGCTGTATGCTTCCTGCCCCTGCCATATGAGGCCCTAAATAGCATGTAGATCAACTCTATACTCCCACAATGAAGATTTTCACATGACATCGCTATATCGTTCCTTTAATGTCCCAAAGTGTAGTGGAATTGTCATAACAGATAGACGATTCCAAAAGATTTTCACATGAGGCTATTAGCGTTCTTAAAACATTGATATATCAGAATTCAGCAATAAATGATTACAAAATGATTTCAAAACAGTTACATTCACACACTGGGCACAGTAATGTTTCAGCAACAATTTAAGAACACTAACAGCCTCATGTGAAAATCTTTTGGAATCGTCCACCTGTTATGATGATTCCACTACACTTTAGGACATTAAAGGAACGATATAGCGATGTTGTGTGAAAATCTTCTATGATTATCTTTGCCACTGCTGGATCTTCCAGACTGGTGTTTTTGTTGTTGTTGTTTTGTTTTGTTTTTTCCTTTTTCTTTTTGCAGTAGCCTAGTTTTGATAGGGAAATGTTGATTCATGGAGAGATTATAATGCTGATAATGAGGAGTAAATATATGAGGAAGGAATATCAATAACCTAAAATATTCAGACAACACATAACTACTAGCAGAAAACAACAAAGGCTTGGAACAATTACTATGCAAAGTCAGAGAGAAAAGTGCTAAGGCAGGCTTGCTCTTGAACATTAAGAAAACAAAATTATGACTACAGAGGAGTTACAGAAACTCAGTTTAGATTATGAAGAAATTGAAAGATAATTATTTCTTAGTTATCTTAGAATAGTCATTTAACAGAATGGGAATTTCAGTCAAGAAATTAGAAGACTAGGATTGGGAAGGACAGCTATGAAAGGACTAGATAAGATCTTAAAGTGCAGAGATATAAAACTGAATTCCAAACTTAGAATTTTCCAAGCCATCATATTTCTCATCACCAAATATTGGTGTGAGAGCTGAATACTGAATACTGAAGAGGGCTGATAGAAAGAAAATCAACTTATCTGAGATGAGGTGCTGTAGGAGAGTGCTAAGGTTACTATAGATGTCCAAAAGGACAAACAAATGGGTCCTCAAACAGTTCAAGTCCGAACTCTCCTTGGAAGCCAAGATAACTTAGTTGAGTCTGTCATAAAAGGCATGATTCACTGGGGGGGGGGGGGGAACCAATCATGCTAGGAAAGATGGAGGACAGTAGAAAGAGAGCAAGACCATATACCAGATGGGTAGACTCAATCAAGGAGGCTGAAGTTCTGAGCCTGCAGAACCTGAGCCAAGCAGCTGAGGACAGAGGGTCTTTGAGGTGTCTCGTTTATGGAGTCTCAATGAGCTGAAGTTGATTTGAAAGTTATCAACAGAAACAATTACAACTGTACATTATATTTTTAATAAGAAGTGAGAGACCAGTATGAGATAGAGCTAATGTAAAGGTATTCCCCATTAACAAGGTTGTCAAGTCGTGTCTGACCATATGGAAGCTGCTCATCTCCATTACTAAGCCAAAGAGCCAGCATTGTCTGAGGACTAATCTTGATCATGTGGGCAGCATGATTGCACGGAATGCTTTTTACCTTCCCACCAACATGGTACCTATTTATCTAATTGCATTTGCATGCTTCTGAACTGATAGGTTGGCAGAAGCTGGGAATAGTGATAGGAGCCTACCCCATCATGTGGCACCAGGGCCTCGAACTGCCAACCTGCCGATCTTGCAATCAACAGTCAGCATCTTAACCACTTGAGCTGCTGCATCATGAGATAGAGACATATGCAATAATACATTACAAAGGTTGATTTGTCCCTCTTCTAAACTAGAGCGTAGATTGCCTTATTTACATCAGTACATATTGGTTTCATACAGAATGCTTAACAATACTGATGTTGTCTCACTGTTATAATGAATAATTTATGGTGGGGGTGGACTAATTATGCATGTGTCATGGTTCTGTAAAAACAGTGAAAATCAATTTACTTCTCAGTAGAAACATTCTATTTGTTTCTGTTCAGCTAGAACTAATGAGCTGATCTGTATGGGCTGTAGGAGTTTGTGAATTGTGTCAATTGTGTTCATTCTTTCTTGCACTTGAAGTGGGCAATTAAGTCATAAAAACCATTTAAAGATCGAAAAGTCTGCCAGTTTGCAAGCCCAAGCAGGCAGCATGATATCTTAATCAGCCTTCTATCATATATCAAGTGTATAAAAATGTTAATCAGAGGATCAAAGTAATCAAAGTCTAATATTTTTAAGCCACTAGCTTTTGAACTGGCTTCAGTGCTGTGCACAGATCATGCTCAGCATGTCTTCAAAGAGCCTCAGTATTATGTCTAGACGGAGTATTCATTTCCAGCAATGAAACCATAACTCATAGTCAGTTTTTTAGCTGAGATTGATAATATGGATACCTCTGTCTAGCATTGTCTAGCAATGTCACACAAATTTTCCAGCCTACAAGCAACAACTGAGGGGTAAGTTATGTACCAATTGATCTTTCAGATTTTAATGGACTGTAATTCCCATAACCCCTAAGCAGCATAACCCTTGGTAACTGATTCTGGAGGTTCAGTGGTTTCCCATCTCTGCTGTACACATTGTTCAGGTGCCACCATGAAGCTCCTGCATATTTTACAAAACAGTATCTGTTCCATACATGCATCTCCTGTTAGACTTGGAGCAATTGCATCATGACAGTAGCTAAGGATGGGTCATAGCTCAGCAGATAGTACATGTTTTGCCTGCTGAAGTTCCTAGATTCAACCCTTACATCCCTAGTTAGAAGAATTGAATAACAGGATATATTTCTGCTTCAAGTTGCTGGTATTCAAATGGGAACACTGTGAGTCCAGAGTTCAAATTTCCTGCTTGACCATGGAAACCCACTGGGTGACCTTGGGCAAGTTTAGCCAAGAAATCCCTGTGATATGTTTGCTTTAGGGTTGCCAGAAGTCAAAAATGACTTGATGGTACACAGCAACAAGAAAGAAATCAATTAATAGGCATGCAGTCTAATATCATGTGAGGCAGCAATTCTCAAATGTGGCATTTTCCAAATGTGCCATTTCTCTGAAAGTACTCTCTGCTCTTCAGTATCAGACAGGTCAAATCCTCAGATCATCTAGCTCCACCACCAGGCACCTTAGCAAGAGTCCATGGACATTCCTGTGGACCAGTACACACGCATGCCACACCAGAAACAACTGCCACAACCACAGCTGCCTGAGGGAACCCATGCTTGTCTCCTTCCTTCCTTCCTTCCTTCCTTCCTTCCTTCCTTCCTTCCTTCCTTCCCTTGCCCTTTTTTTCAGCTTCTCCACTCACCATGGCCAAGGAGGAGAAGAAGCCCTTCAGCCCGTTGATGGCCGAGTGGCAGCAATTCATCTACAACCCCAACAGCAGAGAGTTCCTGGAGAGAATGGCCAAAAGTTGGAGATTGATTTTTCTGTTTTATCTCGTATTCTATGGCTTCCTAACTGCACCCTTCACATTTATAATGTGGGTTATGCTTCAGACATTGAGTAGTAATATACCCAAGTATTGTAATTGGATTTCCAGTCCAGGTCTTATGATTTCAGCAAAGCCAGAAAATGTACTAGAATTTTTACTGAACAAAAATGACTGAGGAAGTTACCATTGCTATGTGGAATCCCTTCACAGATTTTTAGGAGCCTATAAAGAATCAAAGCAAATCAGAAACATCCCATTTTCCAAGGAAAGCACTTTGAACAGGCTTTGCCTACTAAATTGCTCTAATCTAGATCCATGATCTGGACTACAGGATGAAAATGTTGGTTATAAAAATGAACAGATCATCCTGCTTAGTGCTAATAACCAGGAATTATTATGTATTTCAAGTACAATGGCTGTTGTTGACTCTGCCTCTCTTTTATGACCTGAGCATTCCTCTGAAAGTAGGAGACAGGGCTCTCAGTCTTATGGTACCAAAGGAAAGTATTTCCATGTTTGCCCCAACAATCTATGCCTGTGTTTTTATTACTGCCAATGAATCGTGTAAATTTTACTTTTAAGAAGCAAAACTCACAATCTATAAACGTTCATTTGCACATTCTCTTATTAGCATTACCTCAGCTCTGAATCATTTGGAATAGTTCATTACAATGAGACCATTTCCAAAACACCGAGAAAGTTGACTTCATCAACTTAGTTAGAAAATTACCCATTAATTAGAAAGTGTCATTCTGTTTAACCATGCTTGATTGGTTTTTGATTATGAATAAATACTTGTCACACTTTCTCCATGCCATGCCATCTGCATGGGTTTTAATGTTACTTTTACTGAAGAAACAATGGCATGATTCACATATTACTCTCTGCTTCTGCTTAAGAAAATCTTTAAGTATTGTGCAATGAATTTTTACCTCAATTAAAAAAACCAATTAAATTAGTCTTTTCAAAGTCAAGCCCCACGTAACGTCTATTGTCTCTAGTCCTCTCCATCAGAGTATTTATGTCATTAAAAGATCAGATGGCTTTACAAATTGCAAATAATTAGGTCCTTATGCAGACCAGACTGTCACTAATTTCAGCTGAACGGATATCAGTGATCAAGCTTATGATGACATCTAACAGGGAATGGAAATGGGATGTTGACACTCTATTCATAACACCTGACATTTGAATATGCTGGAAAACTAAGAATTAGGACATAACAACTATAGGAAACATGGCTTTTAATGCTATTTTTACATAGTTTATACCAAAGTACTATTATTTTAAAGCTGTCAGCATAAGTGCATGCTGTGCACACATGTGCATGCACCCCACCTGGGAACACACACAGGAATACATTCACTAGCCACACTAATCTCATATTGATGAACCCTTGCCCATACCTCCCAACAGCTATGCATTCTGTGTTAATAAGCAATTTCCTTCTGTTCATGCAGGTGAGAATAGCAGAGGTCCTTTCTCATGATTCCAAAGTATTATGAATGTATGCTGCCACTGTATGTGTTCACTAAACTCATGAGAGCAGTTCTGCAGATACTGTATATCTTTGTGTGTTCCAGTCATGATGGCCACAACTGAATAATATAGCCACTAAACTATAGGTCCTCTCAGAAACTGGGGAAACTGTGACTTGCAGATTGCATGTAACCCCTGAACTCCACTGCTACTCTCTTAGAAGTTGCCTAGTAGTCCTTTCAGTCCCCAAGATACCTCTCCCATATTTTGGAATTCTTTCAGCATGATGTTTGGGGAATTTTCTAAAAACCACATCAAACTGCAGACAAACATGTCAGTTTGCTTTTCCCACCCCCATATATCTATGTTGGATAAACTAGATAAATTCATGCCTTGGCTATTTCATTTCAGTCTCCAAGTGTGGGCTCATGTGACTGAAAGCTTTTTCAATCTATTTTACCTTGACATCCCTGCGAAGAATGAAAATAATATTTTAAAATATTCAAACATTTCAAAAACGCATGTTCCTTGAGTGTCAAGAAGCCCTGATGAGAACCCTGGACTGGTCAGAATCTTCTCAGTTTGGGAATTATTCTGTGGAAAACTGGGGGGACTTTCAGGGTCCCTACATACTCCCTAAATTAGTGAATATATAGAGATCATCAATATGAGTGAGGCACACTTTTGTAACTCTGTTACACACTGAAGACTGCCTTAGTGAATTCTGGCCTATATTATTGCCTATCGAGAAATAGCTAAACTTATTCATTATTTTCGTTGGGAAAAAAAAATGGTGAAGAATTGCTTCCCTAATCCCAACACAGACACACACATAAAAAGTAACAGGGAGAGCTGTTCTAGCCTGGCTTGGTCCTTGCCATTCTAGTTTTCTTCTGGAGGATGGTTTACATTTTGTTCCCACATTTTTTTTTATAATGGATACTACTCTTAGGACTAAGCTAGACATATAACATAATATGCATAAATAATTTTCCAGTCAATAGTTATACAAATAGGACTCACAAAGAAAGACAGTGGGACAAATGAGGAACCTTAAGTGGAACCTGTACTCAGAGACAGAGAGAAAATACTTTTATTGATTCTACCTGCAACATTTTTCTGATGAAAAACACCAAGTATTTTGAACACATGGACATTGTCCTGTCTGAGAGTTGTTGTTTACTTGTGTGTTTCCCAGGGAGATACACTAGATTTAGAAATATGAGATTCATTATATTTAAAATAAAATAAAATAAAATAAAAAGCATAGAAATAAAAAGATCTTATGGTCTAGGGTGGAATATATATATTAAATATAATAAATAATAACTAACAATGAAGGATACCTTCTGCCTGCACCATGGTGTTGATGCAAGAGATCAGAGATTCATTCACACATTTCCACCAATGATCCTGGCCCTGAGAACTATGCCAGGTTAACTGTTAAATTGCATCAGCTCCTCCTGACATCTGCTCATCATATTTTGTGTTTCCTGTTAGATAAAACACAAATATGGACAATGTGAGGAACATTAGAAAGTGTGGGGTACTTCTCACAAGATGTTCTTGGCTCTTATCATTTACTTTGAGTCCAGATCACAGTGAGAGCCCAACCCCCTATTTCATTTCTTATACACTTGTCCCTCCAAATTTGTAGCTTTGACTTTTGTGGATTTGATTATTTGTGTTTTTGATTAATATGCTTTCTCTAGGAATCTCTATGTCCTCCAGAGAAATTCTGCTGGAGGTTGATCATAGAGCTGCACTGGAGAACCTAAAGATTACTAGAGAAAACACTTCTCTAGGCATTTGTAGGTCCTGCAACATGATTCTGTGATCAAATTCTGGCAGATGTTGACCACAGACTTCTGCTAGAGAATATAGAAATTCCTAGAGAGGTGTTTCTTCATTTTCAAGGTGGTCC
>NW_024803688.1:6551-6998 GCF_019175285.1 Sceloporus undulatus | reverse complement strand
GAATTGTCGAGGCAAGTGAAATAATGTTGTGTATGCTATTTCAGAAGTGGAACACACTCTTTCCTTGGAGTGTACTGAAGTCTCCTTCTTTGGAGGTCGTTAAGCAGAGGCTGGATGGCCCTCTGTTGGGGATGCTTTGATTGTGATTTCCTGCATGGCAGAATGTGGTTGGACTAGATGGCCCTTGGGGTCTCTTCCAACTCTAGGGACATTATCAGAAGGCCAAGCCAGCTGGTTGGGTCCTAAAGAGAGCCCATGGTTGCAAGGCCTTCTCCGAGGCAGAAGACATGCCTCGTGGCTCCCCTGCCTCGGGAGAAGGCAGCCAGCTAGCTGGGCCCTTCCTCTTTCTCCTCCTCCTCCTCCTCCCCTCTTCTTTTTCTTCTTCTTCTCCTCCCCTTCGTCTTTTTCTTCCCCTCTTCCTCTTTCTCCTCCTCCTCCTCTTCTTCC
>NW_024803688.1:0-6451 GCF_019175285.1 Sceloporus undulatus | reverse complement strand
CCCCCCTCTTTCTTTTCTGCCGCCACTGCTGTTGTTGTTGTCATGTGCCTTCAGCTCCTTTCTGACTTATCGTGGAAGAGAGGGGTGGTCTTATACGGTGAGTATATCCCAAATACTCTATTTTAAGTTGTAAAGTTGGGGGTCGTCTTATACACCCAGTCGTCTTATATGCCGGAATATACGGTAGTTTGGGGCCACAGCGTGTAGTTGCCATGGCCCCAATCCTGTGAGGAAAGGGGCAGCTACAGACCACTCCAAAGGGACAGTATGTTGAGCCCCTTAGTCCAGTACTCAACCCACTACACCACATCAGCCCCTTCTGGGTTTTCTATCTTGTGCATAACAGTGTTTTATAAGATCTTGTTTAACCGTTGAAGTTTTGAAATGGTTTACAGTAAATCACCTCAAGCACTAATTGAGCAAAACAAACAAACAAACAAGCTTCATTTATATACCGCTTCACACCACCTAAGCAGTGTCTAAGCAGTTTACAACTGTAAGCTAATTTGCCCCCAACGATCTGGGTACTCATTTTAGCAACCTCAGAAGGATGCAAGCCTGAGTCGAGCTTGAGCCCTTTTGCTGGTCTTGAACTCACAACCTTATGGTTTTGAGTGAGTGGCTGTAGTATAGGCATTTAACCACTGAACCACCAGGGCTTCTGGACAGTGTTGCCAATTTCGCGACTTTCACACGAAAACGGTGACTTTTCAGAGCTTTTCGTGTGATTTCCGTGCCCTCCTCTATTTCAGTGCATTTTCGGCGACTTTCAGCTCCATCCTGAAAGCTGCCTGCAGCATGCAACCAACCCTTTGGATTGTAACAGTTTCAGCCAATCAGAAAGAGGGCTGAAGAAAAAACACACACTCTCTCTCTCTCTCCAACGACTCTCTTTGAGAGCCAGAAGTTCAGAACGGAGCAAAGAGCAAACCAACCAACTCTGGAATCACACTAACAGTTTTTTCAGCCAATCAGAGAGAGAACAGTGATTGATTGCCCCACCCCTCAGGCATTCAGGCTCCGCTCCAGGCAAAGCGGCTGCTGCTGGAGAGAGAGAGAGGCAGGCATTGTTGGGCAAGCAACCAACCCAGGCACAAAGTGTTGCCCAGGAGGAGTGAGGGATTTCATTTGGCTGGCTTAATCCCAATTGCCTTGAATTTCCAAGTAAGCCATAAGTTTTAAGGCACACAATCACAAAGGCAATAGTTGATAATGGTATCATGGGTTGATGTTGGGACTACTGTGTGTGCCTGAGAGTGACATTTGAATTTCTGAATTCCTGAGCTTGGGCAGAGTGCCCCAAGCCTACCTCTCAGGGTTGTTGTTGTACTGTGAGGAGGACCATTTGGGTCGATGGGAGGAAAATCTAGTAGGGAAAAAGTAGAAGAATGGAGGAGAAAAAGAGGTGGAAAGGTGCTTCTGAGCATGGGCAGAGCACCTGGGTAGAATAATCAGGGATGTGTTTATCTCCATCTTCCCTCCCTTCCATGGACTGCCCTACTAGTTAGTTGTGTGATGTGAATGTGATGTCCCTGAGACTGTGTGTGTGTGTTAGTGATTAAATATGCCTCTGAGCATGGGCAGAGCACCTGGTAAGTTGGCATCCCTGCTCTGTCTTCCAAGAAGTTTGTTTTGTGGCTCTCTTTTTCGTTCCCTTTTCCATTGCCATCCATACTGAAGAAATAATCCAGTTTGGCACTGCTTCTAACTGCAAGGCTCCCTGCAATGATGGGATTCTGGGCACAACAAACCACCAAGCCCAGAATTTCATGCATGAAGCCCTGGCTGCTGGTAAAAGCAGTGTCTCCTCTCAACATGTCACAACAAACTACAATTCCCAGGATTCCCTGGTTGAACAAGGGAATTGCCTGCACACTTCCATATCACAGCCCCAGAGAATGAGTCTACAGGATATCAGTGTTGCCAATTTAAGTCCAGTTCTTCAGCTGCATTTGGATTTGATAATGATAATAATAATGGTGATGATGATAGAGAGATAGATCTTGTAACACCTTTGAGACTCACTGAAAGAAAAGTTGGCAGCATGAGCTTTCCTAGACTTAAGCGTATTTCCTCAGATGCATGGGAATTGTAGTTCATTGTGGCACCAGAGCTCTTTCTCACAAAACTACAATTCCCAGGGTTCTCTAGCACTGAGCCAGGGCAGTTAAAGCAGTCTTAAACTGGTTTATTTCTTCTGTGTGTCTTGGACCCAACTCAGGCTGCATCTTCACTCCAGACTCCAGAGACAATCCAGTTTCATACCGTTTTTACTGCCATGGCCCAGTGCTATGAAATCCTGGGAATTGTAGTTTGTTGTCACACCAGAGTTTGCTGAGAGAGAAGGTTAAATGTCTCAGAAAACTAGAATTCCCAGGATTCCCTAGCACTGAGCCATGGCAATTAAAAGGGTGTCAAACTGGATTTATTTCTGCAGTGCGGTTGCATCCGAACACATTTCTATTTGGCACAAAGCTTCCTGAACCCCCTTCATGTCAAAATAAATATCTTAAAAGGACTGAAAGATTCTTTGTTTGGTTCAGTGGTGATTTTGAGGGTTTAAATAAGTTACAATTATTTTTATTCAATTATGTTTACGTTTATTTGCAAAACATCCGCCATTTTAACATTATGGGAATTTTCTGGGAATTGTGACTGAAAATTCAGTGTGATGTGAGGGGATTCAGCGGGTTTTGGACAAGCATTTCCGGGAATTATCTCCGAGGCTTGTTGGCAACACTGCTTCTGGAGCAGAAGTAGTTGAGAAAGAATGGGACTGGGCAGAGAGGCAAACTAGAAATAAAGGCAGAATGATTAGTCCTTTTTATGGATTATAATAATTATACAATATCCTAGATGACTTCTTACTTTTTTAGGTAGTCTTTTTCCTACCTGTATTATGGTTGCTCTTGCTGCTGTTTTGAGCAATGGGTGGTATGAAATTTGTGTCACTCCTTGCATGGAAGGCATCAGTGAATGAAATGGAGGAAATGTAGTTTTCAGTAATTTACCCTTCTCCCTCTGTTGTCTTCTGTCCCCAGTTTTGCTCCTGAAGGTGATGGATCTTTCTGAAGGTAATATGGTAATGTTTAGTTTAGAATGTAATACAGGCCTGCATTTTGTATTAACCCAGCAGGCATTGCTAGATTCACATGATAACAGAACACATACCAGTGACAAATGGCAACCGATGGCTTTCATGTTAGTTGGGTCGTGACTCTTCTCTAGATTTTGCCCAAACTTCCAAGGCCCTGAAACTGTTAAGGGGATAGGGTTTAGTGCTCTGAACTTTAAGGTATCTGATGCAAAGACCAGCAATTTCCTCCCCAAAGTGCCAGGGACCAATATATTTGTGCCTGATGGCTTCAGTGTCTTACCTTCTTTCCTGGAAATTTGCCACAGACTGACAGCCAATGGCTTGTGGACCAACACTGATAC
This sequence comes from Sceloporus undulatus, assembly GCF_019175285.1. Lineage (NCBI taxonomy): Eukaryota > Metazoa > Chordata > Lepidosauria > Squamata > Phrynosomatidae > Sceloporus > Sceloporus undulatus. Next base: position 3,013 of record NW_024803688.1, on the reverse strand, counting down.
AGGCAACATCACTTTTAGTAGCACTGCTTTAAACTCTGAACTGAAATCCATAGAAGATCTCCGACTGCACTGCCATGGCAAAGACTAAAACCTGTGATCTTCAAACCCTAAACTCTCAATTTCCGGACTAGGTTTCATCTCAGACTTCATGGCTCCAAATCTCTAGTCAAGTTTATGGACTTTTCTAGTACTCTGCCAATCTCAAGTTTTAACTACCTATTCTGATGAGTTTTGGAGAACATTGAAAGCCTGCGCACTATTATGGAACTGGTGTTGTACTACAAAGCTTATTGGCTCTGGCATTTATTTCTGGCTAAGTGACACAATTTGAAAATTAATCTGTAAGGAATACAGTGTGAAAGTGATACATGCTTTCAAATGCTTTAATGTTTTTTAAAAACTTGTAGGCATTGGAGCCAAGATCCAAAGGAACCGGGATTTCTCCTTTAACATGCTCTTAACACAATTTCTGCCTCACCCTTATCTTCTGCTTCAACACTCCACAAAATACTTTGCTTTAGATGTCACACTCCCACATAGAAGCACAACTGAAAAGCTGGGATTAGATGGGAGGACAACCTTCCTACATTCTAAAATTTTAACAGGGGACACCTAGTTTTCCTCCTTCCCCAGCATAACAAAAATGATCACTTCTGTCACACAGGATCACACAGGATATACCATAAATAAAATTTATTATTATTATTATTATTATTTGGGGAAAATAAAATAAATTTAGAGTCACAACATAAATAGCATTACGGGTTGAGTATCCCTTATCTGGAATTCTGAAATCCAAAATATATTTGGCAAGCTACATTTGTGGCTTTGACTTTTGCAGCTTTGATTATTCACGGATATGATTAATATGTTCCCTCTAGGAATTTATCCTTCAGCATCGCTCTTGCTCCAACTTCTGCCAAAAGTCACCCTGGAAGCCCTAGAGATTCCTAGAGAGAACACCTCTCTAGACATTTGTAGGCGATTTCATGGTTCAACTTCTGGCAGATCTAGACCACAGAATTGCCCTGGAGGACCTAGAGATTCCTAGAGAGGTATTCTCTCAGGTAAAAATATTGTTTTTTTATTTGCGGTTTTCCCACTTGCATAGGGGTCTTGTGCCCCTAACCCCAGCAAATGTGGAGGGCCCACTGTACTTCAAAATCCAAAATTGTCCACACTTTTGCTTTGTGATGGTTCAATGTGCACTACCTTTGTTTCATGCACAAAGTTATTAATAATATTATGTATAAAATTGCCTTCAGTAGGCTATGTGCATGAAGCATATGCAGAACACAGATGAATTTCCAGGTTTAGACTTGGGTCCAGTCTAGAAAGTATCCCATTACATAAATGCAAATATTCCAAAATCCAGAACACTTCTGGACCCAAGTACTTCAGGTAAGGGAGACTCAACTTGTGTATGAAGATGAAATGGGCCTTCTGCAAAATGTTGCAGTGTAAAATTTTTCACGTATGGCTCAAAATCCACGCCAACTCCCATCATCCAGCATTCTTGGGCCATCAACCATGTTGTTGTGTGCCTTCAAGTCGTCTCCCACTTACAGTGACCCTAAGGTGGGGTTGCCAATGCTGTCCTCTGAGGATGAGAGAGTGTGACTTCCCAAGCCTTGGTTTACAGAGTCATGGTACAAGAGTCAAAACATTATACCACACTGGCTTTCTGCTCCGGTCTGGGTTTTTTTTGTGTGTGTGTGTGTGTGTGTGTGTCCCATCCCTTTTGTCTCAGATCCTAAACTTCTGTAAACCGTGGGTTGAGCATTCGATTATGACTTTGTAGACCAGGGTTCAAATCCAGACTCAGACATGTAAACCCCTCTGTAAAAACTTGCTAAGAAAACCCTAGGGAGTTTACCACACCGGGGCTAATTTTGGCATTAGAGAGAGATTAAAGCGCATTTAAAGCATCCCGCAAATAAAGCGAAAATGGCGAGTGATTGCGCTAATGATTATCACACGCAATTGCACAAATAAAGTGATATCAGAAATGCATTGTCGTTGAAATCCCGAAAGTAAAAAGATGCACGTTAATGCTTGTCACCATTTTAAAGGTGGGTTTTGTGCGGTGGTGTGTGAAATCGTTTCGCCTAATTATGCGATTTTCCCAGAATATTGACGGGATGAACTTCCAATTTCCTTCGTGTGATGAACTCCTATCATAGGTTTTGCCTTGTTGTTATTTTTGTTATTCGCCTTCAAGTCCTTTCTGACTTATGGCAACCCTAAGGCGAAACTTAGGCCTTCCCTGAATAGTTTATAGTCGATTGCATGTCGAATTGGATCCCCATACAAAATGTCCCTGGATACCCATCTCTTTGTTGCTGTGTGATTATATTAAAAATGAGATACATTTTATTGCTAGAAGGAAATTTTAAATTGTTGTGTTGGTGAGAGGGATGATGAATTTTATCTTTTGTTATATTTTGTATTGTTGTATTTGGATTTTACCATTGTTATATTGTGTAATACTTTATTTTACCATGATTGTAAGCCACCTTGAGCCGACTGGAAGAGACAGGTATAAATAAAAATTGTTGTTATTATTATTATTACTAATATCATGAGATTTTGTTGGCAAGATTTGTTCAGAGGAGGTTTGCCATCGTTTCCCCCTGAGGCTGAGAGAGTGTGACTTGCCCAGTGTCACCCAATGGGTTTCTACAGCTGAGCTGGGAACTGAATCCTGGTTCCCTAGAGTCTGAGACTCTTAGGGTCGCCATCTGCAGAAGCCATAAGTTGGAAATAACTGGAAGCCACACAACAAGCAGCTTTATTTATATACTGCTTCATACCACTCTAAGCGGTTTATAACTATAAGCTAATTGCCCCCATTAAGCTGGGTACAATTATTATTATTATTATTTTAGCAACTTCAGAAGTGTGCAAGCCTGATGTCCCCTGGGCTGGTCTTGAACTGGCAACCTTGTGGTTTAGTGAGTGGTTGCAGTACAGGCATTTAACCACTGCGTCACCAGGGCTCATAATAATAATA
>NW_024803687.1:294-7009 GCF_019175285.1 Sceloporus undulatus | reverse complement strand
GGCAGCTTAGGGATCTGGGGAGGTTTAGCTTGGAAGAAAGAAGACCGAGAGGTGACATGATTGTTCTTGTGTGCATTCAAGTCATTTCTAACTTATTGTGCCCAACAGGATTTTCTTGGCAGAATTTGTTCAGAAGGAGTTTGAGACTGTATGACTTGCCCAATATCACTTACAGTAGTGGGTTTCCATGTCCAAGTGAGGATTCAAACCTTGGTCTCCCAGTGTCCTAGTCCAACACTCAGACTATTACACCACATTAGCTTTCCAGCCATTGTGATAGCCATCTTTAGATATCAGAAGGATAGAATCATAGAATCCTAGAGTTGGAAGAGACCCCAAGAAGGACCATCCAGTCCAACTCCATTCTGCCATGCAGGAATTTTCAATCTAAAGCATTCCCTGGGACAGATGGCCATCCAGCCTCTCTTTGAAAACCTCCAAAGAAAGGAGACTCCACTGCCCTCCATTGAGGCAGCATCTTCCCCTGTTGAACAGTCTTTTCTGTCAGGAAGTTCTTCCTAATGGATGTCATGTAGAAGATGGAGCAAGCTTGTTCTCTAGTGCTCTGGAGACTAGGAGTTTATCAGACAGGGTTTTTTGGCATTTTTACGATAAAGTTCCGGTTCATTTGCGTTGCTAACGATGCGGATTCACGACGCAACATGAATGTGTTATCAGACGCCATTGCTTTCCATGGGAGCCTCCAGCGCGGTGCTTCCGTTTCATTTCCGATGTCACGCCTCGATTGCTTTAAGACACAAAATAAGCATCTTTAGAGATTCCGCTTCCTTGCCCCTTTCGATTGCTCAATGGTTTGCCCAGGTTTGGAATGCAGTTTTGGGACAGTCCTGGTACTCTTCCGCAAGCGCCCCTGCTACAAATTTCCCATGATGCGGCGCTGCTGCTTTCCCCCAATCTCTTCCGGTGGTCTTTCTTCCTCTGGCAGGGCAACCCGGGGCAATCCCTCCATATCCTCGGCAGTATCTGGGGGCTTCCATGGAGGTTCCATGCACGAAGTGGGAAGGGGGACGGGGGGCAGTTTCTTTCCATGCCCCATGCCCATTCCCTGGTTCCAGTGCTATGATGGGGGGGGTGTATTTATGTATTTGTGTTTGTGTGTGTGTGTGTGTTTGCATTAGTGTGACTATACATATTAAGACATACGGATATATGGGTGTATATGTGGCTGTGACTGGATAGATATGTATATGTATATATATAATATGTGTGTGTGCATTACTGTCACAATGCAGGGGTGTGTGTGTGTGTGTGAGACAATACAGATATTTGTGTTTTTGCGTGGGTGTGCACATTATATATGAACCTATATATATGTGTATGTGGGTGTGTGTGACATGTGTGTGTCTCTTTATATAGATACACACACACACATATATATATATGCACGCACACACATGGTTTGCATACCTCTATAGACACATGCACTCTTTCATGTTCATCACTACACATGTGTATATATATGTATCTCCATGTACCCGAGTACCCAAAAATGCTATGTGCTCTTATTGGTTTGTCACAACATGTGTGTGTGTGTGTATATATACACATATATACACACATATATATACACACACAGAAACACACACACTCACACACATATATATATGCATAAGCAAACGTGCTTTGCATACCTCTATATACACATGCGCTCTTTCATGTTCATCGCTGCACATGTGTATATATATATATATATATATATATGTATGTATCTCCATGTACCCGAGTACCCAAAAATGCTATGTGCTGTTATTTGTTTGTCACAACGTGTCTGTGTGTGTGTGTGTATATGTGTGTGTGTATACACACACACACACACACATATGCATGAGCAAACATGTTTTGCATACCTCTATATACACATGCGCTCTTTCATGTTCATCACTGCACATGTGTATATATATGTATCTCCATGTACCCGAGTACCCAAAAATGCTATGTGCTGTTATAAGTTTGACAACACGTGTGTGTGTGTGTGTATACGTGTGTGTGTGTGTGTGTGTGTGTATGCACATACACACAAACGCACACACACACACACATATATGCATGAGCACGCATGCTTTGCATACACCTATATACACATGCGCTCATTCATGTTCATCACTGCACATGTGTATATATATGTATCTACATGTACCCAAGTGCCCAAAAATGCTATGTGCTGTTATTGGTTTGACAACATATGTGTGTCTGTGTATACATAGATAGATAGATACATAAACGCACATATATATGTGTGTGTGTGTGTATGCATGAGCACACATGCTTTGCATACATCTATATACACATGTGCTCTGTCATGTTTATCACTGCACATGTGTATATATATGTATCTCCATGTACCTGAGTGCCCAAAAATGCTATGTGCTGTTACTGGTTTGACAACACATGTGTGTCTGTGTATAGATAGATAGATAGATAGATAGGTAGATAGATAGATGCACATATGTGTGTGTGTGTGTGTGTGTATGCATGAGCACACATGCTTTGCATACATCTATATACACATGTGCTCTGTCATGTTCATCACTACACATGTGTATATATGTGTATCTCAATGTACCCGGGTACCCAAAACTGCTATGTGCTGTGCTGTTATTGGTTTGTCAATACGTGTGTGTGTGTGTGTGTGTGTGTCTATATATGTATATATATATATATAGAGAGAGAGAGAGAGAGGGAGAGAGAGAGAGATACATGCACGCACACACACACACACACATATATGCATACACACACATGCTTAGCATACATCTATACACACATGCGCTCTTTAATGTACATCACAACACATGTGTATATATATATATGTATCTCCATGTACTCGATCAAGTACCCAAAAGTGCAGGACACAAGCTATGGATAAAAATATGATTTATATTTTATTTACAAATCACAGTGTCCTTACGAAGGATGGGGACAAAATAAATTACAACCAGCACCTGTTACTTCACAGGTGCTGGAGGGGGGCCGCACTCTCATGCGCATGCACTCACTCACTCACTCACTCACTCACAGACTTACACCTAGAAAAATGAAACAAAACGATGAAAACATAAGTAGCACACTACTATGCTCCCTCTATGTATAGATATAGATATAGATATACACACACACACATATATATGCATATCAATATCCATATCTATGTCTCTCTGTGTCTATACTATATCTAATATTACACATCACACACACACACACACACACCACACACACAAATACACATAGATATATCGATAAGGTAAGATATTGCCTGAGCCACAAATACATACCAAAAAGCTGCTCTTGTGCGTAGAGCGGCATGTCAAAGAGAAATCAAATTACACCTTTATCAGAATATGTGTGTTTGTGTGTTGTACAGCGTTATTTGCGTGTGTCCATTACAGCACTTTATAAATAAATAAAGGTTTAATCATAATAAATAAAATATATAGATGCTGTCCTCAACTAAATCTAGCATGCAATACATCAAAAGGTCCATTCCAGGTACAAACCCCATTCGCTTCCCTAGACTGATTGGCATACAGCTCTCTGCTTTTCTTAAAGTGCCACTAAGAAGTGGAGGGAAACAGGAGGAAACAGGAAAGCGACCTTTCCCTTGCTGTCCCTGGAGCACAGAGGTCGCGATGCGTCCAAACCCCCACTGGCATGCGCGACGTACTGGTTTCGTATCGTGAAACCTTGGGGTAAAAAAAAAAAAATGTGGAACAAAACAATTGCACCTCAATCCACCATTGTATGAATTCGCATTCTGTGAATCGTCTGGATTCGTTTTTCCCCCTCGCAAGGGAACAATGAACGAAAGGGAACATAGCACATGAAAAAAAAAAAAACATTCCACGTTCTAATGTGAACTCCGCATCGGTTGGCACGGTCTTTCATGCGCAACTGAAGGGAAAACTTTCCCCGTTGATTATACTCCCAGGGCAAGAGGCTGGGATTCAAATTACCAAAATTAGAGGTTTTGGTTTGACCTCTAAGCGTTAGGGGAGAACCCTTTTCATTTAAGAGCTCTTCCACCAAGGCATGGACGGCCTTGTTTGAATGCTGACTGAATTCCCTTTTCTTGGAGGTCCTTTCAGCAGAGGAGAGAAGAAGAGATTAGATGTTCATCTTCCATTAGTGCTTAACCTTGTGTTTCCTGAATTCCAAATCGAAGATGAGATGGTATATTATGATTGCAGATTACTCCAGAAAGGAGAAGACAACGCCAGGGGTCGAGCCCCGGGTGAATTGGAAGTAGCAGTTTATTAGCTGCTGGCTTCGAGGGGAAATATTTTCCCAAAGGTTCTGAAAAGCAACTGTACATAGATGACATACACTTTTCATAGGAATTCAAACAAAGAAGACTTCCATCCATACATTTGATTAGATGCAGCTAGGTGTTTAATACATGCATCCCTTTTTCAAGCATGGTTTACAAAAACGCTCTTATACCTTCCCAAGCTCTCATGTGGTACCACCCATAGAGGTCTATATCTGGGCCTTTTGTTTTCACTCACGCCCCCAGAATGGCATTGCGGTCTTGTGGTTGTCTCCTTATTTTGTGGGCAAAATGCAGACATCTGGGCACCAATTCGTGCAAAACAAGAAACAAAAAACCGTCGGATGGCCATCCTGAACCATGTCCTGTTATCTGTAAGACAAACAGTCCTTTCCCCTTAGTCCATTCTAATGGCCTAGCTCTGCTTAGGGCATTCTAACTATGAAAGATATTTGCATAAATTTTTCTATCTCCTTAATTTCCCTTCTCCCCTCTGAACCCCAAAAAAACTGCAGAGAAAGAGGAACGGGAAAGCCCTGGAGGGAACAAAGAACACCCTTGTGGATGCCAACTAAATGCCACTGTTTCCTTAGATACCTCCAAAATTGTGTGCAGGAAAAAGTGACCCCAACATGCCTTGTCAGAGTTCGGTTGCCATCTAAGTCAGGAAAACTCCACAACAGGGGGACAAAATGTTTAGGGCACAAACAAAAAATTTTCAAATTTAGGACACCATTTTTTTAAAATGGAGGAGGACACACAAAAAAAATGATGATTTTTAAAAAAACAAATTAATATAAAATGCATTGTTTTTCTTAGCCACATGACAAAATGGAGGACATTGGCATTATTCTAGACAGATGGCACAGAATTGCTTCCTTTCTGGCCAAAAAACAAAGAGAAAGAAGATGCGGGAGGACACAGAAAGGACAAGAGTGGAAGAGGAAGCAGAAGGAGAAGAAGGAAAGGAGAAGGAAGAGGCGGAAGAAAGGGGAAAGAAAAAGGAGGAGGAGGAAGAAGAGATGCGGAGGAAGGACGAAGTAGGAGAGGAAGAAAGAAAAAGGGGAGGAAAGCAGGAAAGAGTGGAAAAAGACTGAGGATGCGGAGGAGAAGAATCAAGTAGAGGCGGAGAAGAAGAGAGGAAGTGGAGAAGAAGAGGAAGGAGGGAGGAGAGAGGAGACGAAGAAGAAGAAAGAAGAAGAGAAGAAGAGAGAAACAGAAGAAAGGGGCGGAAAGAGGAGGAGAGGAGACGAGGAACAAGACGAAGAGGAAGGGGTGGGCAGAACAGAAGAAAGAAAGAGGAAGAAGAGAAAAGAAAGAAGCAGACAGGAAGAGAACAAAATGGGCAGAAAGACCAGAAAGAAGAGAGAAGAAGAAAGACGGCAGGAAAGCGCGGAAAGAAAGAAGAGGAAGAAAAGAAAAAACAGGGAGGAGAAAGGAAGAAGAGGAGGAGGAGAGGGGTAAAGAGTAAGTAAAGGTAGGAGTACGGAAAAGAGAAGAGGGGAGAGAGGCGGGAGAAGAGAGGAGTAGGAGTAAGGAAGAAGAGGAGTGGGGAAAGACAGGAAGATTTGAACTTGAAAGAAGAAGGAAGTGGGAGGAGGAGGAGGGAAGAGAGAGAGAGGAGGGAAACAAAAGGAAGGGACAGAAGAAATGAGAGGGGGGGAGGAAAGCAGGGAGGGGAAAGGAGAGGAGGAAAGGAAGAAAGAAGAGGAGAGTAAGAAGAAGAGGGCGTAAGACATGGAAAAAAAAGAAGAGAAGGAAGGAGGAGAAGAGGAGAGTGAGAAGGAAGAGGAGCGAAAAGAAAGAAGAAAAGAAGCGGAAGGGAGGAGGAGGAGGAAAGGAAAGGAGGCAGAAAGAAAGAAGAGGAAAGAAGAAGAAAGAAGAGTGAGCGAGGAGAAGAAAGAAAGAAGAAGAGGAGGAGGAGGAAAGAAGAGGGAAGGTTCTTTTCCCCTGCCTGGGCGATCCCTCCCTCGCCGGCGGATGGATGGAGGACAGGAGGTCAGAACGGCAGGGGGATGTAAAGGGGCCTTGATTCTGTGCCGGGGAGGCACATTGTGCCCCCCTGCCTGGCTCGTAAGTAGAAGGGGGGCGGGCGGGCGGAGATCCAGGGTGGGAAGGGGCGGGAAAAAACCGGGGGAGGGGCGGGGGAAAATGCGGAAATGGCCCAAACCGGGGAAGGAAGGGGAAATAAAGAAAAAAGTGACCGACCCACAGGCGGGATACTGGAGAGGGCAACAACATTAGTGGAGTAAAATTAATCATTTAGAGGAGTGGGCCACAATGAAGAACAGAACGGAGAATCTTGGACCCACAGTATGTGGGGTGATGAAGCATAAAATGGATGAGTTTTTTGTACTTAAGTGGGGGGGGAAATTGGTTCAAATATTGGGCTTCAAAACAGCTGCTGCCCCTCTATAGGCAAGTTGAAGG
>NW_024803687.1:0-269 GCF_019175285.1 Sceloporus undulatus | reverse complement strand
GGAAACTGCAATTCCCAGAATAATGCAGAACTATAACAATTCCTCTGCGTCTCACACCATGTATGGAAACAAATAAAAACAATATTAATATAGTTTACAGAGTGCACGAACAGAGGCTTGGTTGTACAGTATGCCCAAAACAGATAAAAGTGTTAAAAGTTTCAAAAAAAAGACCAAACTCATTTCGACAATTGTCTTCATCAGTGGTCCAAAGAATTAAGCCACCTTGTCAGGTAGAGCATGTGGAAACCAGCTGTCCTTTTGGTAAG
>NW_024803686.1:5663-7010 GCF_019175285.1 Sceloporus undulatus | reverse complement strand
CTCCGTGTCCTTCTGTCCTTTCGCCCTCCCTCTGTCTCTACTTTTTAAAACCTCCCTCCTTTCTTTCTGCCTCCTTCCTTCCTGCTTTCTTGCTGTTCTTCCTTCCTTCCTTCCCTCCTTCCCTTCCTTCTTTCTGTCTCAACCTTTTACTGCCTCTTTTCCTTTCTTTCTATCTTTTTCCTTTCCTTCATTCTGTCTCTACTTCTTTCTACCTCCTTTCTTTCCTTCTCCCTCCCTCCCTCCCTCCCTCCCTCTCTCCCTCCCTCCCTCCTTCTGTCTCTACTTCCTGCTGCCTCCCTCACTCCCTTCGTTTTTCCTTTTGGTTTGGGCAATGAGGGCTTGTATCACTGAGGATCTCTGGGGAATTTTCTGTACAGGGCTCTGGGAAACGAGGACTTTGGGGGATCTCTTGCAGTTGCTGTTTGCTAGGGAGAGGTAGATAGATCTGCTGGTGTTTTCATGGCCTCCTTCCCACTGCCTTTTAAACCCAATGGCAAGAAACCAGTTCAAATGACCCTGGTTCCCACTTAATCTGAATCGCTGGAGCCATTCTGGGAGGGTGGCATACTCCAGATGCAATTAACCCACGTCTTTTTGACGCAAGTGTCGTGAACCACAAGCGGATCAGAATCGATTTAAATTACCCCTTCGGCCGGCTGGAACTGAATCATTTTGAATCAATTCATTCGTAAATGGGAACCACAAGCAGTTTATTTTGGTGCCAGAAAATGTGATTGGGGCAAATGTAGTGTAAACCACAATCCGATGTCGAATCGATCCAACGATTCGGGTCACACACTGATTTCTCTGTATGGGAATGAGGCCCATATCTCCCTTTGGGAAGTGGGGAAAGGCTGAGTGGGGCTTTTAGCTTTAGGTTTCATTTTTCCTGACCTCTCTCCTGTGGTCTAAGGTCTTTTTCGGTATTTATGCTACGGCTTTACAGAAGGGATCAGAGATCCACCTCAGGATGCCACTCTTGGGGCCCCACCAGTGGGCTTTCTAGAGCGCCATTCTCGCCGCATCACTGGACAGGAAAGATGGTCAGTGGTGCTAGGGATGCTCTGAAGTTGTCACATTGAATGGCCTTTTTTTGTCCCCATTCCAGACTTACGGAGCCACAAGGAACCTGCGTCAAGAAGGATGACGTTGCCTGTCCTGCTCTTGCCATGGATGTCCAGCCCTCTTTCTCGGTAAGGAAAGAGTCTTTCAGACCCACAGAGGGGCCTCATCTTTTGCCCACTAGTGTCCTGAGTCAGGACCATGGCCTGTGGTCAGGCATTGAAGGGCCCTGACCCCTCCCCTCGAGGGTGGCCAGGTGTCCTCCTTTTCCAGGACATGTCCTAT
>NW_024803686.1:0-5563 GCF_019175285.1 Sceloporus undulatus | reverse complement strand
CCTTTTTTTGTCCCCATTCCAGACTTACGGAGCCACAAGGAACCTGCGTCAAGAAGGATGACGTTGCCTGTCCTGCTCTTGCCATGGATGTCCAGCCCTCTTTCTCGGTAAGGAAAGAGTCTTTCAGACCCACAGAGGGGCCTCATCTTTTGCCCACTAGTGTCCTGAGTCAGGACCATGGCCTGTGGTCAGGCACTGAAGGGCCCTGACCCCTCCTCTCGAGGGTGGCCAGGTGTCCTCCTTTTCCAGGACATCTCCTATGTTTCAACCTCCTGACCAGGAGGAATTCCAAAATGTCCTCCGTTACGAGCATGGCTAAGAAGCATGCATTTACATTGATCTTAGTGCGGTGTGTGTGTGTGTTGACCTCTGTTTTGTAATGTCCTACATTTTTCCATGAATGTATGGCATTTCTTCTTTTCTTTTGAAAGGATTCCTCAGAAATGGAGGAGTTGACCACGGAGGCCAAAAATGATGTGGAAGACGGAGATCAGAGGTACTACCTTTCTTTCCATCTCCAAATGGCATGTGGGGCCATAGAGGAGCCATTGGTGGGCTTCTATTCAGACCTTTGTCTTTTCTTTCCTCCCAGCTTCCAAGAAGCAGCCTTGGATGAACCTGCCATTTTAGCGGTAAGTTGGGGAAGGGTTGGCTCCTGGATTGTGATATATTTTCCCATAAATCTACTCCATTTGTCCAGTTTGGCTCAACTGTCAGTCCCAACAGCCTTGGGCAGCAGAGCCAGCGGCCAGGAATACTGGGAGTTGCAGTCCAACAATGTCTGGGATGTACACGTTCTAATATAAGAATGTCCCCCGACTGCTTTGTGTTTGCTTGCCTTCAAGTGCAATTTCCCTTCTCCTGAGAGAGAGAGACAGTAAGCCCTTCTTCAGTAGAGAAGTCTCCAAATGCATTCTTCTTTTCTTGTGAAAGGTTTCCCCGGAAATGGAGGAGGCCACCCAAGAAACCGAAAACAAGGAAGACGGGGATCAGAGGTACTCCTTTTCATGCCGTTTCCAAAGGGCATGTGGGCCCAAGAGGGGCCATGGATGGGCTTCTGTTCGGACCTTTGTACAGTGGAGCCTTGCCTTATGCGGGGATCCATTCCGAACCCCGCCACGTAAGGCAAATTCTGCTTATGGCCTTCCATAAGGATGTCCTTGTGGTCCCTCAGTGGGCTGTCTGGAGCATCATTCTGCCCCAGAGGGATGCTCTGAAAGTGCCACACTTCATGAACTTTTTCTGCCCCCATTTTAGACAACCGGAGCCAATGGAGGACTGCGCTGAGGAGGAGGAGTACCGGGATAAGATTGGCCCTTTGCCGGTAAGGAAAGAATCTGGCTGACCTTCAGAGAGGGTCCTCTTATTATTTAGTTATTCATTTTTAAAAGATACACACTCACACACACTGTGGGGCCTTGTTATCCGCTGGGGTTTGGTTCCAGCATCCCCTGTGGATAACAAAATCCATGGATGCTCATGTCCCATTCGCTGTGATGGCAGAGCAAAATGGTGTATATAAAATGGCAAGTCAAGGTTTGCTATTTGGAAGTTGTACTTCTTAGGAATATTTCCAAGCCGTGTATCCTAGTAGAAAAACCCCGTGGATAAGGAGGGCGCACTGTGTGTATTTATACACCTTTTGCCCTTCTGGACCCAAGACCAAGAGTGTCTTGAGAAGGGACCGTGAACTGTGGCCAGGCAGGGAAGGATCCTGACCTCCTCCTTTTCCAGGACGTTTCCACCTCCTGACCAGGAGGAATCCCAAAACGTCTTCCGGTTATGAACATAACGGAGAGGCCCACTGAGCAGGGTGGCCATGACACCTTCCAGGACACGTCCTACGTTTCAGACGTGCGGAAACTTAGAAGATAGCAGTTACCTAATTTCCCCTGTCTCTTCCCTCCCCAGAGAAAGAACTCTCTGACTCCTTTTTGTGAGTGGTTCCACCATCTGGACCCTACAGTGAGTGAGTTTGTAGCAGACGTTGCGGCCAAGTGTCGTTTAGAATTCATCCTGGCTCACTATTTAGAGTCACCCAAAAGGTAGGTGGACTGCCTCTTAGTCTCCCAAGCATCCCTGGGGCCCTAGGCCTATATTTCCTCTCTGGGGCTGGAAGTCCAGTAAGGATGCAACTTCCCTCTCCTTCCCTGTTTCTCTTGACAGCATCTGTGATAAGCTCCTGCTTCAAGTCCTCAATTCTCCGTCTTGCGACCAGGAGCATGCGCTGCTATTCCTCATGGCCGAGATGAAGGAATCCTTCTGGTTGAGGAAGGTAGGGACATCACCCAGAAGGGGTCTTTCCTGCTGACCCTCACATGGCTGCTCCATGCGGAGCAAATTCAAAGGCTGCACCTTGTCTTTGAGAATTGGGGAGAAGGGCTGGGTGAACCTCGATCTCTTTCCTTATTGTTTGCAAGTGTTGTCCTCTTGTTGAGACCAGAATCTCCTTCTCATCCCAGCTGAGGGCAATGAAAGCCATGGGGCTAATCGCAGATGTCATCGCGTTTGAGGAGACACTGGAGCCGTGGGTACCCTTCGTCGCCAACGCCTTGCTTTTTGCCACGTGGGAATCCAATTTCCGTGCTAAGAACCGCAAGGAGTTCAAGGAGTGAGTTGTGTTACAAGTAGAGGCTGGGGGAGAAAGGGTCCGTGGGGGTTTCTAGTCCGCTGGATGGGGCCAGATGGAGGGATGCAGATCTCTTTACTGAACAAACAGGGTTTTCTGTTGACTTAGTGAGGTGATATTCGCTCTCTCTTCGCTGCAGGGAATTAAGTCACAGCATCAATGCCCTGCTGCCCAGGTACATGCCCGACATCGAGGCCTTGCTTGATGTCACCCGTCAAGGTGAGTCTTGGTTTTCTTGTCTGTCTCTCTCTGGGGGAAAGGGCCTTTCTCCCTTCCCCAACCCCTGAGCCGCAGCGATCCCTCTCTCCCGAAAGAAAGGGAGAATGGGATTATTTGCAGCCTTTCTGGGGAAACAATAGAGAGGGAAAATCAAAAACATCTCTGCTTTCTCTCTTCTTTTTCAGGAATACGATGCCAGTGCTCTAGCAGGGAAAAACAAGGGCTGTATGAGCGTTAACGCCTGGCGGAGGGAAGCCTTTCGGGTGCTGGACAGCTGAGGAGGAGGAGGAGGCCTGGAAATGGCAGAAACAATATTGGGTCAGACACCCGTCCACCAATCCCACACGCTTGCCTGGGTCTTCTCCTCTTCCCTGCCCATTCGACCTCTTGGCACCAGGGACTGGCATGGGGATGGAAGGAGGAGAGCGAACAGGAGGAGAAGAGGCACAGGAGCCCCTGCTGCCTAGGGAAGGGGATGCCTGCTTTTGGGGCCTCAATGGTCAAACAAGATGGGGCTGGAAGGGAGGCATTCCAAAATCCGTGGATGCTCAAGTCCCAAATGGCCGCACCATTAGTAGGGACAAAAGTACCTCTCCTCCCGTCCTCCCTCCCTTCTTCCTTCCCTCTGTTCTTCCTTTCCTCCCTCCTTTTGAACCCTCTCCCCATATCTTTCTCTCCTTGGAACCTCATTGGTCAGAAGGAGCCAGGGCCAGGGCTTGGTTTTCTGGCTGATGGGCCTGGGGCTGCTAAACCCAAGCCCCAGCTCTGCTCCCAAACCTGGCAGACTCTGCCCCTTCAGCCAAGCTGGGGCAGAAGCCTCTGAGAAAGAAGGGAAGGAGGGAGAGGGGAAGAGGGGAAGGAAGGATGGAGGAAAGGAAGGAAGGAAGGAGGGAGGGAAACAGGGAGGGAGGGAGGGAAGGAAGGCAGGCAGGCAGGCAGGAAGGAAGGAAGGAAGGAAGGAAGAGAAGGAGGGGGAAGGATTTTGTCCCTTATGGCGGTGCGGGTACATGCATACCATCAATGGGACAATATGGGCTTGCTATCTGTGGATACTAATATCCGCAGCCAGGCCGAGGCCGCGTGACCCATTCGTTTTAATGGCGGTCGCCCCAGAATGGTCCCAATTCCCCCCCTAGAATGATGGTGGGGCCTCTTTCTCTGAGAGATGTCTCCCAAACAACGCTGGGTGGCTTGATGGGAATGCTTTTGCAGCTGGAGATTTCGCACCATTGGGAACTGCCTTGGGACCATGGATAGTTTCTCGAATGGACTGAAAGACAGTAATGGATACCACCATTAATCTGGGGATGGTCTTGAAGACTATGGATAATGCTGCCATTAATGGACTGGGGATGGCATTCAGGACCACAAACATCTCAACTCCATTTGCAGGAGTAAAATTAAACTCCTCTTGGCATCCAGGGCCCTCCATGATTTTGCCCCTGTTTGGAGACGGTGCCAAAAGGGTCCGCGGTGCATCCCTCTCCAAAGAACCCCCCAGATCTTTCTAGTCCATTCCAGGAATTTCCATTGCTGCAGAGCCTCCTTTTGCCTTCCTGTTCAGTGCCAGGCTTCCCAAGGGACTGGGTCCTTTCTTTGCAAACCTGAGAAGGGAAGGCGGGACTATTTAAGGCTTGGATTCAACAGCCTTTTCAACAGTCACTCCAAACATTTGGAATGCCCTGCCAGAGGAGATCTGCCTTATTACATCTCTCCATGCCTTTAAAAAGGCCATAAAGATGGTTCTCTTTTAGTGGGTCTTCCCAGACTGACCTCCTAATAGAACAGGACTATTTGTCTGTCCAAACCAGGCCCTCCTAATGCCACTCCTGTTTTAATTGTTTTAAGTATTGTTATTGTTTATTATATGGTTTTATTGTTATGATTTATATGTGAAGGTGGGAGGGGGGAGGTTTGGGGAAATTAAGGGAACATTTTTATTACTGATTATATAATTTATATTTGAACTTCGCTATTACCCATCTTGACTCTGAAAAACGGTGAGACAGGAAACAAATAAATATATTGTTATTTTGTTGTTGTTGTTGTTGTTCTTATATTTGATCCATCTTGGCCCCTCCTCTGGAATTTGCATTTTTTCACCTGAGAAGGAAGGAAGGGAGGAAGGAAGGAAGAGAGGAAGAGAGGAAGAAGAGGAAAGTTTTTGCAAGCACACACGGGTGCAGAGAATCTTTCAAGAAAGCATTGCAATTTTGCAGACTTTACGCACGGATTTGGGGGGGCTGTAGGGGGAAGGGGGGGGGGGGGCTAAGGAGGAATAAGTGGGGAACATTAAATGGGGGTCATGCCTCTATTCCTAATTTGCTTAGAATCATAGAATCCTAGAATTGGAAGAGACCCCAAGGGCCATCCAGTCCAACCCCATTCTGCCATGCAGGAACTCTCAGTCAAAGCATCCTGGCAGATGGCCGTCCAGCCTCTGTGTAAAGACCTCCAAGGAAGGAGCCTCCACTACACTCAAAGGGAGTTGGTTCCACTGTCGAACGGCCCTTACTGTCAGGAAGTTCCTCCTAATGTTAAGGTGGAATCTCTTGTCTTGGAGCTTGCATCCATTGCTCTGGGTCCCTATTCCCTGGAGCATCAGAAATCAAGCTTCGTTCATCCTTAATATGACATCACTTCAATACAGCAGGAAAGAAAGGGTCTAGAAACCATGCCTTATGAGGAATGACTCAGGGAGCTGGGGATGTTTAG
>NW_024803685.1:0-7013 GCF_019175285.1 Sceloporus undulatus | reverse complement strand
ACTAACTGCTAGCATTTTTCATTCCGTTAGTTCTAACATATGAGTGAATGTCTTTGTGTGAATGGTGACCTCCTTGTGATTCATAAATAAAACTATTTTTGGAACATGCATTCTAGACTTGATTTCCACTTTGAGTTGCCTGAGTCCCCTTGACTGATTTTAATTGAGCCAATAAAATTTTCCTGTTGAGGATTATTTGCGGCTGCCCTCCTGGGACTCTGCCATTTTAAGTAACAACTCTTTGACTTCTTATCCAGCTATGGTAAGAATTTTGGAAAGACAGACCCAACTCTGTCTGAGTGGCATTGTGGAAGAAATCAATCATATCACCATCTGGGTCTTGTTTCGCACAATACTGATGTAATGTTATTGTAGACCACATTAATGAATAAATTATACTGACTGGCCAGCATCTCCTCAGAGTATCATACTGAGGCTAACCAATGCCCCTTTGATAAGGAATGATGAAAAATAAGGAACAGCATGGCAAGCAAAGAACATACAAATATTATTTTCAAACAGTACATAAAAAAGATCTCCACAAAGGGTACAAGACAGCTTGAGAAAACAGGGAATAAGATGTTTGACAAGCAGCTGACACTGATGGCAGCCCAGAGTATTCTGGCCTCCGAGTTGTCCCAATGTCCCTCCATTACCTGGGCAATCCATTGTGACACTGGGCAGCTGTTCACATGTGTATCCTGCTATGCTGCTTGCTGCTGCTGGTATCACTTGCTCTGAGGTGGCCAGTGTCAATCACATGGCTGGATCCTTTGTTTTATCGTCAGAACAAGCAACATGCACCAACGGCAGCATCAGGTAGCACAAGAGGACACACTTTAAACAGCCACTTGGCATCACAACAGAGGGCTCCAGATCTTCTGGAAAGATCCAGAGCAAACTGTGATATTTTAAAACCCATTTGAAGCAGAGTAGACAGCAGGCTTTGGGACACGGTGGCTTAGTGGTTAAGATGCTGACTTTGATTATCATAAGGTTGGTTCGAGACCCAAGCACTGCCTGACAGCTTCTGACAACCTAGAAGTTCAAAGGAATATAAAAGTGCAAGTAGCTGGGAACGTAACAGCATTGTGTGCACCTCAGTGTTTAGTCAGGTTGCCCACATGATCATAGAGTCATCTTTGACAATGCTGGCTCCCTCAGCTTAATAACAGAGATGAGCACTGACTCCTACAATCAGACACAACTGTTACCTAAATTTCTGGGATCCTTTGAAGGCACCCACAAATCAATACTTTTATAGGGGAAATTTAATATTAGCTCAAATGAAATAATATTCTGGCTGGGGCAACAGAGGCCTGAGGGACCAACCCAATTATACCAGGTACAAATTACACAGAACTCCAGAGACAATTCCAAATTAGTTGCAATTTAAGGAAATGAATCACAGACCCACAAAAACACATGCACTTGCACACAGACACAAGAGCTAAGAATCAAAGGTGTGAGAGGTAAATAGATTTGAGGCTTTGCTAATGGCAGTACTTACCAACGATGAGGCTTGCTTTCAAATGAAAGGTCAGAATAGGACTCAAATAATCACCTGGAAACACAGGGTGCGGCCGACTACTGAGGGAATCAAGTCAGTTGCACTCTGTATCTGCAGTCAAACTAGACCGAACGGACTGGATGCTAGTGGCCAATATTTATATAGTGAAACATGCTTTGAGGGCAGAAATCACAGACTTGAAATGATTAAGTATATACCAAATTGTTTTCTATGAAGGAATGTAAAATTGGAATTGCATTAGATGTGTCCTGTCAATGATTGCTTGGATACAAGATTGATGGCTGAAGCAGATGTTTTCAGACCACAGGCTGAAAGTTGTAAATCTTAAGTATTAATTTCCAGGAGGAGAGGGCAAACTCCCACCTTGGCAAGAGAAAACCTTATCCTTACAAACACCACCATCTTTATATGCTGGGATCCTGTCACTGTCCTCCATTAATCAAAGGGATTATGTTGATATTGTGGTTGATCTATTGTGGTGGGTGTCTTCACTTTCACCCTAGCTGGAGCCAACTAAGCCAACTAAATCAGATGTCCTGCTATGGGGGCAATCCCTATCAGAGTCCTTTTTGATATTACTTTAATATTACTTGATATCAAACATGAGAGGGGTGATCCTGGGCTCCAAATTTGGGCTAACACAACTAAACAATCTTGTCACCTTTACATTTTACCTTTATACAATGGGTTTGATGATGAACTGGCTGGACATCAAATTACACATTAGAGGAATCAATGAGAAAGGCAATTTGCTATTTAGGCAGTATAGAGTGTTACTTCATTTCTTTTTTATGTTAGCTTTCATGGAATATGTTGGATTTATACAACAGAGTTACTCAATTAACACTGGAATTTTGAGACAAAAAACAACAAAGAAAGACTATGTTTGGAGACCTGTAAAAGGAAGATTTTATTGATAAATAATAGTTTAGACAAGTTAGGGGAGAAAGCATAAATGTCTCTGTGTTTGTCTGCTTAGTGTTATTTTGTTTATTTGTATGTTTTGTAAATAATAAAATATATGCTATTTAAAAAAGAAAAGAAAATGCCTTGCTGACCCTGGGCAAGTCACACTCTCTCAGCCTCAGGGGAAGGCAATGGCAAACCTTATCTGAGCAAATCTTGCCAAGAAAACCCTATGATAGATTCGCCTTAGGGTTGCCATAAGTCAAAAACAACTTAAAGGCACACAACAACAACAAATATGAGAATTCATACTATCTTCTTACAGTTCGATTGTGCTCCCAATTTGACTGTGGCAACATGATCTGGTGAAAAACAATCAGAGATGGAGACATGAGAAACACAGCTGTGACATTTGGCGTGGGGTGTGGGGCACCCCCCAATATGGAATGATATTTGGTAAGCATCAGCTAAAGATTTAAGCTATGTAAACGCACATACACACAGAGAGTAACCAACATCCATTAGGATTTAAATGATGGTCCCCAGCTCCTCTGGAATCATAAACTCTTTGGCTTGCAGGTCACGATGGCTTGCTGCATGCTTGTCCTGAAAATGCCGTCCTCCTCCTCTTATTACAATAATCTCAAGAGGCCACAGTTTAAATCCAGACCATGTCATTCAAAATGTAGAGTCACATACTGAATATTTCAAGGCAGTATTAGACAGTCTTTGTGTAGTAATTAGGTTAGGTAGGGTTGCATTCCACCAAGATTTGTTTTTTAAAATTGCAGTAAATTGCAGTAAAATCAAAGTATGGTTACAATAAAAGTACACAAAGCACATAAAGTAAAACACGTCTCTCTGAAAAATGCATAGAAACAGACTTAAATTTGTGGAGAGCATGTGTAAAGAATAGGTACATTTAACATGCACACTTTCAGAAAAGTGCTAACCAAAATTAGCATGAATTTCTGTGCTGGAAGAAAACATGTATTACAACCTAATATTGAAATTGGATGAGAGGAGAATGCCAGTGAGATTATGAGAAACACAACAACTGACAAATTTTCACATGTCTAAACTAGGTACAGTTAACGAAATGTCCCATTGAGTACAGTCCAACCACCATCTACAGTTCCAACAAGTACTATTAATTAATCAAGCGACTAACTATTGCAGATGATTGATGAATTTAAGGAAGCTGACAGACAATATTGATGCCAGGAACTAGCATGGAGAGATGGTCTTCTTTCAAATGCTACCTCATTTCTCTTTGAGAGAGGCTACTCTTATCATTGCTTGAAGACAGCTGTTGCTCCTGATCAAAAGTTCTCTGACATCCTCCCTTCCTTTCACTACTCTTCTTTGTAGAGAGATCTTGTAGCACTTTTGAGATGAACTGAAAGAAAGAAGTTGGCAGCACGAGCTTTCGTAGACTTCAGTCTACTTCCTCAGATGCTGCCAACTTCTTTCTTTCAGTTAGTCTCAAAGGTGCTACAAGATCTCGCTACATACTGATTCTACAGACTAACATGGCTGTATCTTTGAATTTTACTCCTCTTTGGTATTTGTAGCACAAAGCTGAGCCTCTTACGTTACACAGTTATAGTGCTATAATTGCCATGATATTGCCATGGCTGTTAAAGTGGAATAATAATGCTTTAATTGTGTAGTGCAGTCTTTCTCAGTCTTTTTATCCTGGAGGAACCCTTGAAATAGTCAGGCGTCAGGGAACCCTTGCCTAAAAAAATATTCTATTTACAACTCAAAAATTGTTATTTTTAAATCATGATCTCTTATGGAATCCCTAGGAACCTTTCATAGAACTCTGGGGTTCTAGTGAATGCTGGTTAAAAAACCTTGGTGTAGTATGAAAGGGCCCCAAGAGAAGTTTTAATTGCTGCAGTGCATTGGTGACACTCATCCAAGTCTACATTTCCATTGGATCAGAAACTGTTTCTTCCACATCTCACATTGGAGTCTCTGCATAACAGCTAGCTTACTGTTTTAGGATGAGAGAAGTGTTTCTTTGTAGTATTGAGAAATACCTTGAGTGGAACTCAACTGGGGTTGATTCTGTCAGAGAAAGACTTGTGTGAGTTCCAACCCATAGATCCCTTTGTTGGAAGGGGTCTATCATATTGCTATGTGCCTGTGATGTCCTGCCAGGACTGATTGAAACTTTCCCCTGCATTTTCTTTCATTTTGGTTCAGGCCATAGATTATTTTATTGTAGAAAAGTTCATTGTATTAGTTTGTGGGAGGAGCTGTAGGTTTCCCCTGCATTATTTCCAGGTTTGGTTTGTCCTTTCCCAACATGCTCGGCTTTAGCTAGAGGTTTTTAGTTTTGGAGCAGTCTTTGCTGTGAGCAGGCAGAGAGCTGTCTTTTTGATGGCAAACAGGCCCAGACAGCCAGAAAGGGCATTTCTTACACGTTACCCATTTCAGTTACCAGGTGTTAGCCATTTCAGTTACTAGGATTTAGCCATTTTAGTTACCAATTTAGCCAAATTAGTTACCATCAGCAAGTGAATAAAGGAATTCAGGAGCTGAAAGACCCTGCACCAGCTCCATTGAGTGAGGAGAGCAAACTGACATCAGACCCAGAAAGATGACATCTGGAAGATTGCTGAAACTGTAAAGTATCTTTTATTTAGAGCTGGGGAGGAAAAAACTTTATTTTTGTCCTTTAAATTAAATTCCCCCCTTTTGAACTTTACATTCAGCTTCAGAGCCTTTTTTGGGTAAAGAGTTTGATCTCACCAGGGTACCGGCGTTGCACACCCAAACCTGCCACCACCTTTAGTTGGGTGTGTCTTCACAGTGCCTTCAAGTCAACTCCCACTTACGGCGACCCTCTCATAGGGTTTTCAAAGAATTATTTATGCAACATTTATGTTTGCCGTTACCCTCCTCTAAGGCTGAGTGTGTGACTTCCCAAGGTTATTCAGTGGGTTTCTAGGAATGAGCAGGGCTTTGAATCTTGGTCTCTCAGAATTATGGAAGTGTGGTTGGTGCTTTGAAACCTTTGTTGAAAAACCTCCAATGAAAGAGAATTCACCACCTTTCAAGTAGTCTATTCCACTGTTGCACAGCTCTGACCATCACAAAGTTTTTTCTTGATGCTTAGCAGGGATCCATTGGTATTGGAATAGAATTCCATCTCAGCTTCCCATGAGGCATTCCTTCATATATCTGAAGATGACTATCACATCATATCTCAGTTTCCCCCCTCTCACCAGGCTAAACATATGCAACTTCCTTAAGTGTTCTTCATAGTGCATGGTTACCAGATCTGTTACCATATTCATCATCCTGGAAAAGGACAGGATGGAATCTCTTGGGGAAAGAGAGAGAAACATTTGAATGACTGGAACACTTGCCCATCAATTACATAACATGCATGGGATGAGGGAACTCCTTATCCACCCCATCGGGGGGGGGGGGGAGGGGAATTCACTGACAATCCTGTTAAATATTTTGTTTGTACCCAGCCTGTATTTCCACTGACTAAGACGTCTGTTAATAATAGGTCTTGGCTTACTCTGAGATCTAACCTTGTTAATGCTGTCTATGAGCTCGATTTCCTTTGAAACTGAGTCGGCTGTTTCTCTCCAAGGATCAGGCAGTGTGCATGCCTTTCCTATTCCTGCTAAATGGGAAGCAACCTACCAAGATGTGACAGAAAATAGCACTGAGGCTGTACTTCACAGATCAGTCACTTCACTACATGGGGGAGGAAAACAGTGCTCAACCTGGGGAAAATGAAGCAGATGATGTAGTAGGGGAAATGCAGTACAGAAAAGGTAAAGAAGTAATATAGTGATACCTGGCTATTCTAAATGAATTCATGTCTCCATGGCCAGATGAACTATATGGGCTGGATGAGGGAAAACAAACTCAGCCTGAATCCAGAGAAAACGGAAGTACTGGTGATAGGTCCCCCAGGCCTTAGAAAGGAAGTTTATCCACCTGTCCTGAATGGGGTCACACTCCCTCTGAAGGACGAAGTTCGCAGTTTAGGAGTACTTCTGGACTCGTCTCTGCAGTTGACATCTCAAGTAGATGCGACAGTCAGAAGTGCTTGCTATCAACTTCGGTTGATACGCCAACTGTGGCCCTTTCTGGGCCAAAGAGACCTTGAAACTGTGGTACATGCTCTGGTAACCTCTCAATTAGATTTCTGTAATGTGCTCTACATGGGGCTACCCTTGTACCAAGTCTGGAAGCTTCAGTTAGTACAAAATAGGGCAGCCAGATTGGTCACTGGTGTGTCCAGGTTTGACCATATAACACCTATCTTGAAAGATCTTCACTGGCTGCCCATTCGCTTCCGAGCGCAATACAAGGTGTTGGTCACTACCTATAAAGCCCTACATGGCTTGGGCCCGAGTTACTTGAGGGACTGCATCTCCCCATATGATCCGCCCCGCACACTCATAACATCTGGGAAGAACTTACTGGTAATTCCACCTTCCAAATATGTTGCCACATCCCAGATGGCCTTTTCAGTGATGGCCCCACAGATGTGGAATGATCTACCTGAGGAGCTCCGTCTGACAACCCCCCTAGAAAC
>NW_024803684.1:0-7014 GCF_019175285.1 Sceloporus undulatus | reverse complement strand
TGCGTCTCAGTTTTCATCTGTGAAACGTCAGAGGATAGGCAAGTCTCAAACACATAAATGCAAGAGAGGGCTCTGTGTGGGTGGGGAGCACATGAGTCCCATCCGTGTGGCGGGCAGTCAGGATTCAGTTTCGAAGCAGAGGTGGGAGCAGAAAGAGTCAAGGAAAACCCCTCTGGTTCTGTAGCAATTTAATTTCAGAGCATGCCAGACAGGGAACGCGCGATGTCAGGCAGGTCAAACCTTTTCTGCCTCCGGTTGCTTTGCATCTTCTCAATCTTCAAAAATGAAATGCACAGATACAGGATTATGGGGGACACCTGGCTGAACAAGATTTATATGTGTGAAAGTGATCTAGGAGTCCAAGTAGACCACAAGTTGAACATGAGTCAACAGTGCGATGTGGCAGCTAACAAGGCCAATGTGATTTTAGGCTGCATCAATAGAAGTATAGTGTCTAGATGAAGGGAAGTAGTAGTGCCACTATATTCTGCTCTGGTCAGGCCTCACCTGGAATATTGTGTCTGGTTCTGGGAACCACAGTTTAAAAAGGACATGGAGAAACTGGAGCCATGTGTCCAAAGGAGGGCGACTAAAATGGTGAAGGGTCTGGAAACCATGAAGCCCTATGAGGAATGCCTTAGGGAGCTGGGGATGTTTAGCCTGGAGAAGAGAAGGTTAAGAGGTGATATGATGGCCCTGTTTAAGTATTTAAAGGGATGTCATATTGAGGAGGGAGCAAGCTTGTTTTCTGCTGCTCCAGAGAACAGGATCTGAAGCAATGGATGCAAGCTATAGGAAAAGAGATTCCAGCTCAACATTAGCAGGAACTCCCTGAGAGTAAGGGCTCTTTGACAGAGGAACACACTCCTTCCTTAGAGATTATGGTGGAGTCTCCCTCCTTGGAGGTCTTTAAACAGAGGCTGGATGGCCATCTGTTGGAGATGCTTTGATGGAGAGTTCCTGCATGGCAGAAGGGGGTTGGACTGAGGTCTCTTCCAACTCTATGATTCTATGATTCTGTCTTCTTCCTTTGCTCCCTAGTTTACTCCGGGGGGCCGATGAAATTGGCCTGCGGAAGCCTGTGAAAGCCGAATTTGGGGGAGGCATGCGCAGCTTCTCCTGTGAGGAAGATTACATCTATGAGAACATTGAGAATGAGCTGTATTTTTTCACTTCTCAGGTGAGTCAGGAGAAGATCTTCCTTTCCCATGGATTGGCCTGTTCCTCTGGAGAGATGCACATTGTTGTGCCGGTGGTTACAACCATATTGATTGCTCCTCCACCCACTAGGAGCCCCTGGTCATTGCAAAGAATAAAATACAGTGGTCCCTCCACATTTGCTGGGGTTAGGGGCAAAAGATCCCCGTGAATGTGGGAAAACTGCAAATAGAAAATACTATTCTTTTTACCTAAGGAAACATGTCTCTAGGAATCTCCAGGTCCTCCAGTGCAACTCTGTGGTCAACTTCTGCCAAGGTTGATCATAGAATCATGCTGGAGGAGCTACAAAGGCCTAAAGAAGGGTTTTCTCTAGAAACGTCTAGGCTCTTCCAGCACAACTCTATGGTCAACTTCTGAAAGAGTTGTTTTGGAGGACCTAGAGATTCCTAGAGAGAACATATTAATCAAATCTGCAAACATCAAAGCTGGAAATGTGGAGGGCCAACTGTACATTTTATAAAAACCATTTCTTTGTTTTATTCTTATTGTATTTATTCCAAGAAAAAGCCCTGGCTAGGAGACCCTGATTGTTAACACACAATAAAATACATTTTAAAAAATCATTTCTTTACTTCACAATTTAAAATAAAGGTTTATCTAAAAGTGTAGCGTTAACAAAAGTTTTTGTTAAAAAATTATGCGTACGTTCTGATAAAAGCACATTGATGATAGTCTTGCTGGACCTTCCAACCCAGACCTCAGGACAACAGTTACAGGAACAAATGACTTTTGCAAACTCTGACCAGGTTCTAATAAAAGCACATTTTTGAAAATCTTGCTGGACATTCCAACCCAGACTTCAGTTACAGGAACAAATGACTTTTGCAAAGTGGTTTGCATAACTCTGGTCAGCATGTAACTGCGGTTTCTGGAGATGGAGGAAGAATGCAAGAAACACAGTCGCCATTGACCACCTTTTCTGTCCAATTTCTTCCAGGAACGCCAGAACATTATCAGGTATTGGCTGGAGAATCTGCGAGCCAAGCAAGGGGAGATGCTGCACAACGTCCATTTCTTGGAAGGGCAGCCGATCAGTGAGTAGGGATTGTGCGGACGCTGCAAGCTGAGATCACGTTAAAATTTACAATTATGGACTTTGCCTGCCCTTTCCCAATGCCATTTGGGATTTGGGTCAAACTCGAGCGTGTCCAGACCGACTAAAAAGACCAGAAAGTCTCAGTTCCCATCCTTTCCAATTGTATTTTGGAGATCCATACACCTTTTGTTTATCCCTGAATACTGTCTGTCTGCTTCTCAATACACTCAGAGACTTTTAATACCAGCTCCCCAGTCAGTTTGCTGCAGGCATTTCAGGGCAATTTGTTTCCACAAATTTGGAGACGAGGGTCTAAAAAAATGGCATGCAGCCTATTGCCTGATCTTTGCCCACCCATGATTTAAATAGATGTAGTTCCCAAAGACTTGCAGGTGGTGGATTTGGGGCTGGCATTGTTTCCCGGATTTCCACTGTCATGCCAGCAGAGCGCCTTGAGATGTTTATGGGAATCTGGATCAAAAATTCTTGCTTGCGTTGATTTGACTTCATTTGCAACCTTGGGAAGCTTGCAAGCTCCTCTAGCTTGAACTCTTAACATTTTGCTCAGCGTGTCTCCACCTTGCTTGGGCTTTTTCTGACCTGTCCTCTTTCTCCATTTTTGCAGTCCCTGAACTGGCTGCTCGCGGGATCCTCCAGCAAGTCTTTCCCATCCATGAGCAACGGATCCTTAACCGGCTGATGAAGTCGTGGGTACAAGCCATTTGTGAACCACAGCCTTTGGGTAGGTTGGCTCTGGGCCCTTTCCCTCTCCCTCTATGACATTAGCCTAGCGTGCAGTTCTTCAGTCTGTTGCTCTCTTTCTGCATCTGCACTGCAGAAATAATCTGGTTTGATACTGCCACGGCTCAATACTATGCTGTCACGGTTCAATACTATGCAATTCTGGGAACAGTACTGTAGTTCATTGCAGTACCAGAGCAGGGATTTGAACCTGGGTCTCCAGAGTCGTGGTCCCAACGATATAACTTTAACATCATATGTAACAGGATAAAACTATAACTGATTAACGTTTTAATGAAACATTTCTGGTTCAGACAGAGACGGCTTGGTTAATGAGGCCATTGAAATGGTTATGTAAGCAAGAATGTTTCATTATGGAATAATATTCAGACGCCTTCAAGAAAAGAAATTATTACTGTTGGCAGGCAGAAAAGGGAATTGGATTGGAAGGAAATCTGGGCAATGTCTGAGAGATAAGGTAGAAAATACAGTTTTCAGTGCCCTTCTCTGCCCACCCATAACCCGGTGCCATCCAGATGTTGGAAACCCCTCCAAAACAGCCAGATGTTTTTGACCCTCCAGCTGTTCTGGTGCCCCCAATTCACCCCCCCTCCCAATCTTCCCATAGAAGATAAAAACCTCATTCCTGGAGAAATAAATTATATAACATGAGTATCATTTGGGTGCCAACCAAGGCAGAAGTTGCCATTTCATGAAAGCCCTTGGGCATAACTGTTTTTATCCTGGTTGTGCATAAGTCCTATTTTATTTTTATTGATTTATTGCAGTGATTCCCAAACTTTGGTTCTCCAGGTTTTGGGACTTCAACTCCTAGAAGCCCCAGTCTGGAATTCTGGGAGCTGACATCCAAAGCATCAAGAGGACCAAAATTTGGGAACCACTGATTTATTTTATTTGTAACCCACTCTTCAGAAAGGCTGTCAGAACTGAAATTGCTTGAAGCGGTTTTAAATTGGTTTTGCACTGATAATATATTTTTAATCTTTTCAAATGATTGTCATGATTTCTTGTTTTGCATCTAGATTGTTGTAAGCGGCTCTGAGATCTTCGGAGATATATATATTATCATTACATTTATTTTATTATTAAACTTATTTGTATTTTTATAGTATTTTATATTATTATATTATATTTATTTGTACTCCCCCCAATTGAGAGTACAAATAAATGTATATATAAAATAAATATATATAAAATCTTGCGTCCAAGGAAGTTGGCCCAAGTCTAGCAAAGTTAATCTCAATTGAGGGGAGTACAAATGAAAATAAAAATAATAATAATAATAATAATAATAATAACAATAATAATAATATATTAAATACTGTAAAAATACAAATAAGTTTAATAATAAAATAAATTTAATAATATAATGAGTTTGCTACAAAGTCATAGTTAGGTCTTTGAATTAATTTATTTTATTGGTGTATTGTATTGGTGTATTGAATTAATTTGTTGTATTTTTGTGCACCTTCAAATTGAGATCATGGTTCGAATCATGATCATGAAACCCACTGGATGATCTTGTGCAAGTCACGCTCTCTCAGCCTTAGGGGATGGCAATGGCAAACCTCTTCTGAACAAATCTTGCCAAAAAAACCCCATTAGAGGTTCACCATCACATGCATTTCCCAACTCTCTGCTTCTGGGTTCATCCTCTCTTCTTCTCCTTATTCTCCAGATGAAATCTGTGACTATTTTGGTGTAAAGATTGCCATGTATTTTGCCTGGCTGGGCTTCTACACGTCAGCCATGGTGTACCCGGCTGTATTCGGTTCGCTCCTCTACACCTTCACTGAAAATGATCAGGTAAGGAGGTCTGTATTGGCAGAGATGGGCAGGGGAGGAAGATTTGGATATCCGGGACCCATCTTAAACTCCTTTTGGACTTTAAAAAGAACAATGAGAACTCAAAAAATGCTGGATCAGACCCAGAGAGGTCTCTCTAGCACAGCGTTCGGCTGCAAAAGTGGTCAACAGAACAATGGCGTTTCAAGGGACCCCAAGGGCCTTTTTGAATTGTGGGGCCCAGAACTGGACACAGTCTTCCAGTTGGAGCCTGACCAGAGCAGAATACAGTGGCACTATTACTTCCCTTGATCTAGACACTATACTTCTATTGATGCAGCCTAAAATCGCATTGGCCTTGTTAGCTGCTGCATCGCACTGTTGACTCATGTTCAACTTATGGTCTATTTGGTTTGACATGTAGTTTCATTCAGCCAGGTGTCCCCCATTCTATATCTATTCCATTTTTGCACCATACCTTACCTTTCTCCGTGTTGAATTTCATTTTGTTAGCTTTGGCCCAGCTTTCTAGTCTATTCAGGTCATTTTGAATCTTGATCCTGTCCTCAGAGGTATTAGCTGTTCCTCTTAATTTGGTGTCATCTGCAAATTTGATAAGTATGCCCCCAATTCTGTCCTCGAAGTAATTGATAAAGATGTTGAATAGCCCTGGGCCCAGGACAGAGCCCCACTGGACTCTTCACTGGTCACTTCTCTCCAGGAGGAAAAGGAGCCATGGCTGAGCACCCTTGGGCTTCGGACGCTCAACCAGTTATAAATCCATGTAACAGTTACCTTGTCTAGCCCACATTTTACCAGCTTGTTTGCAAGAATGTCATGGGGAACCCTGTCAAAGGCCTTACTGAAATCAAGATATACTATATCCACAGCATTCCCTTCATCTACAAAGCTGGTAATTTTATCAAAAAAGAGATTAATATTTATGCAGGGAATAAAAGAGATTTTAATTTCAAGGAGTAATGTTATGAAGGATAAACAAGATAAAATAACAGTAGCTCTCTAGTTCAGTAGAAAACTAATATATGTTTGTTTGATACAGAAGGAATACAAAGAATATAATTTCCAGTATTGATAGGAATAGGAAGTGAATTTGTATGTATGTTGTGTTTGTTTGTTTTTATAAACCTGTGGATGTTTTGGTATATTGGATTATTATTATTATTATTATTATTATTATTATTACATACATGGTTTTATCTGTTATTATACACTTTCTACAGTATTAGACTATACACTAGAGAGAAGTATACTTGATATTTGATCTGGTACTGAATAGGAAGGATTTTGGAAAGAGGCTTAATGTAGGTTGATAAATAGGTTTTAGTCAGTGGAAAAAAGAAATAAAATGAGTTAGAGGATTTATATAAGAGAAAGAAAGTGTTACAGAGGATTGGATGTATGCAGATCTAAAATAAAGAGAAAGAAGGTACAGATCATTGTATATATGTAATATCTGTAATATGAGAATTTGGGTGTTGTTGCATATGCTGTATTGTTAGTTGAAATTGTTAGTTTTTTGAATTCTTTAATGAACTATTAATAATATTGAAAAAAATAAAAAAAAATATATATGCCTATCCAACCTCTACTTAAAGGTCTCCAAAGCTGGACAGCAGGAGTTCATACTGGATTCCTCATTCTTTGGTCTACAATTATCTCTTTAAGGCAGAGATTTTGGTCAAATAAGCTTCATTTTGTCTTATTTGCTGGACTTGTTAATGCTTGAATTGTCTTATCGCTGGGAGGCTTTTAAATTGCATTAGTACAGAGAAGTCAATGCTAATGTTAGAATATTTTGTTCTGTTTGCTTTTCATGCCGTGGGGCGGAAAAAGGTGGAAGCGACGCTTTGGTGGGTCTCTGAAATTGTTAATTTTTGGTGTCGAATGCTTTTATGGAGAAAAGCAGCTTCTTATTTTATTTTCTTTGGTCACATCTGCACTGCAAAAATAATCCAATTTGGCAACGCTTTAAGTGCCACAGTTCAATGCTGTGGAAGCCTGGGATCTGTAGTTTTGTGAGACATGGAGCCTTCTCTGGCAGAGAGCTCTGATGCCACCACAATCTACAAATCCCAGAATTCCATAGCACTGAGCCACAGTGGATTATTTCTGCAGTGCGGATGCAGCCTTTGTTGGCTCCTTGTCTAAGCCGTACTGCAGAAATAATGCAGTTTGACCCCACTTTAACT
>NW_024803683.1:0-7018 GCF_019175285.1 Sceloporus undulatus | reverse complement strand
TTTATTTATTTATTTATTTATTTTATTTTATTTTTATCCCGCCTTTCTCCCAAGTTGGGACCCAAGGCGGCTCATGATATATATATATATATATATATATATATATATATATGAAATTGAAATTTTATTATTACAGTTGAGGACCAGCACAAAACAATATTAATGCAGTACAATATTATACAATGACCAATAGAAAAAAGCAATGCAAGCAGTACAATGCACATGCAAAAGGAATACAGCTTAGAGATGCCTCAAACAAAGGTCAATAGATACTGGGATATCTATCATATATATGTGTGTGTGTGTGTATGAAAACACATTAAAACATTCCCTTGATCTAGACACTATACTTCTTTTAATGTAGCCTAGGATCGCATTGGCTTTTGTAACTGCCAGATCACACTGTTGACTCATGTTCAACTTATGGTCTACTAGGACTCCTAGATCCTAGGGTTTGATTCCCACCTCATCCCTGAAACCCGCTGGGTGACCTTGGGCAAGTCACACTCTCTCGGCCTCAAGGGAAGGCAATGGCAAAACCCCTCTTTTGCAAAGAAAACTCCATGATAGGGTCTCCTTAGGATCACCGTCAGTTGGAAATGACGTGAAGGTGCACAATAACATCAACAGCAACAAGCTTGTCCTTTGCTTTTGGCTGGACAATGTTGGCGGCCAGTCCTGCACTACTTCATTCCCCTGTTGTGCTGCCTACACATACACACACACACTCTGCCCACCCTGAGTGTTGCCTGTGTTTAGATTACTTGGAAAGGGAAGTCCCCCCTGTGTTTGTTTTCAAAAAAGTGGCTACAGAGAGGGTCGTGGAGCCATCCCAATCTCCCCCAGCCAAACATGCAACCAGCTGCTGCTTTTGGTTTGGTTTCATCTTAATTAGCTGTGTGTCTAATTAGCGACAGCCCCCCCATTCTTCTGAAACTGTAGCCGTTCCCCCTCGACTGGAGGCCTTCAAGAGACTTGTCAGAAGAACAAGTTCCATCTGGCCTGTCCCACCACGACCCCTTCCCCCTTATCTTTCTACAATACTAGAATTTGTGAGACCTTCTGAGGGTTTTTCTCATTGCCATCTCAACGGGATGCTGCCAGACATCCTTTGGGAATGACATAGGCAGCATCCACATATTTGAAGGGATGTCATATTGAGGAGGAAGCAAGCTTGTTTTCTGCTGCTCCAGAGAACAGAACCTGGAGCAATGGATGAAAGCTATGAGAAAAGAGATTCCACCTCAACATTAGGAGGAACATCCTGATAGTAAGGGCTGTTCAACAGTAGAAGATGCTCCCTCGGAGAGCGGTGGAGTTTCCTTCTTTGGAGGTCTTCAAATAGAGGTTGGATGGCCATCTGCCAGGAAGGCTTTGATTGTGTCTTCCTGCATGGCAGAAGTGGGTTGGACTGGATGACCCTTGAGGTCTCTTTCAACTCTAGGATTCTATGTTTCTATGAAAGCCTCATACCATCTTTCTTTACCGCACCATTCCATCCTCAGAAGCTGGTTGGACTGGCAATGGACTCTTACATACAAGCTGCTGTTAGTGCCAAGTTCACCATCACACCTGAAGGACACTGGTTAGTTTAAAGAGTGGCCAGTAGGTTGGATGGCATCCATTGGTCTGTTCCTCAACCCTCATCCTATCTGTGGCCTGAAGCTACTGCCTCATTTGGCTTCCTTGTATGACTATGGCTGCATCTATACTGCAGGATGAATGCAGTTTGATACTGCTTTAACAGCCATGGCTCAATAGCAACAGCAAGTCCATTTCGATACTGCTTACCAGTGTACTAAGCAGTTTACAAAGTATAAGCTAATTGCCCCCAACAAACTGGGTACTCATTTTAGCAACCTACGGAAGGATGCCAGGCTGAGTGGACTTTGAGCCCCTGGCTGGTACTGAACTCACAACTTTGTGGTTTGTGAGTCAGTGGCTGCAGTACAGGCATTTAACCACTGCGCCACCAGGGCGCCTTGCTATGGAATCTGGGATGTGGAGTTTTGCGAGATTTTTTGTCAGAGGGCTCTGGTGCGCCACTCAACTACAAATCCTAGGAAACCGTAGTATTGAGCCATGGCAGTTAAAGTGGCATCAAAATGCATCCATTTTGCAGTCTACATGCAACCCAACCCAAATCAAAAAATGATATGTACTTCTGGATTTTGGAATTATTATTATTGGATTTTGGAATACTTGTTTAAGAACGTAAAAAAGAAACAGGCTGTTTCAGACCAAAGGCCTATCTAGCCAACATTCACAGAAGGTGTATCTACACTATAGAAATAATGCATTTTGACGCCACTGTAAGTGCTATAGCTCCATCCAATGGAATCCTGGGATTTGTACTTTTACAGGGTCTTGAGCCTTCTCTGCCAAAGTGTGCTGCTGCTTCACCAAACTACAAATCCCAGCATTCTATAGGATGGCAGCGTGGCAGTTAAAGTAGTGTCAGACTGCATTATTTCTACAGTGTAGGCGCTCCTAGAGTGGATGAGTTCCCACCATGGTTTGTTATTATTTTATTTTAATTTTTTATCAGTTTTTTAAAATGAAATAGTTTAGTTGTTTTTATGGGTTTTAACTGCTGTCATTCACTATTATTATTATTATTATTATTATTATTATTATTATTTATAAAGTACTATCCCAAGGACAAATTTGATTGCTATAAATATGATTGCTATAAATATCATTAACAAATAGAGCTTGTGTGCCACGACTTTCATCTCATTCCCCTTTTCAAGTGATCTTTTAATTTTCATAAAATGCAAGCCTTTACCTTGGGACAATAAGGACAGGCCAGATTTCTGGCTTTGACCCATTGCGCAAAGGCTTGTGCCCGATGCAACATGGGCTACAAGAGAGAATCCCTGCTTTCTCAAATGCTCAATGGAGTGCTGGGACAGAAGCCGCCAGAATCAAAGCGAAGCTGACAGCAAGCCCTGTATCTGCTTTAGCAATTGAGAATTATCTAAAGAACAGTTGTTGGCACTAAAAGCAAATTGGCTTCAACGGTGATGGCGGTGGTGGTGGTGGGGGAGAGCTCTTGACAGACGGATGTTCTCTTTCAACATTGCCAGTGTGTCAATAACATCAGCCCATGTTGGATTGATGTGATGACAATTGATGAGTCAATTCATGAAACAGGAAGGAAGGGAGCACTTCCCCTTTACCACACTTTGCTATGTCGCATAGAATGGTTACGAAAGCTCTCTGAGTACTTTAGCCATTTGGATCCTGTTGTAATTGTTGATTTAGTTCAAGCCTCCATCTTTGGCAGGCTGTTGTGTTACTCGAGACAAGACTCTTGGAAAAGACCATCAGGTTTGCATGTACATTGGCTGAGATCCCTCAGTAGATGTTGCTAGCATCCATTTTTTTGTGCATGGAGTCATTCATAAATTGTGCAACATCAGGGTGACCAGATGTCCCCACCGCAAAGAATGACAATGCGCTCCAACAAACAGAGGTCTTTCAAGAAAAAAAATGTGGCCCATTAAAAAAAACAAAAGCTAAAAAACACACATATACTACTATATAATAATAATATTAATAAATTTTATTTTTATCCTGCCTCTCCAATGGATTGAGGCGGGTTCTAACAGTAAAAATTTACAATAATAAAAACAATATTAAAACACATACATGCAACATCAGCATTATAAAATTGTATTAACATCACAAAAACATAATTTGCATGAGACATCTTGGGGTAGTCAGGGTAAATGCATGCTTCTTAGTCATGCTCACAAATTCATGCTTCTTAGCCATGCTTAGTCATTTTGAAATGCCTCCTGGACAGAATGTTGAAATGTAGGATGGGTACTGGAAAAGGAGGACCTCTGGTCACCCTGCGCAATACAACTCTTGTGTTGAATGGCAACATAGTGCAACCAATCCAGGCCACCTAATGTGCAACCAAATGCACATCCATGAGCAATGCAGCGCACATGCAACTCTGATTCTGCAAGCTTGAACTGAAAATAAGTGTCTGCATCAGATAAAAATGTCCAGTTAATCCTCTTTTCCAGCTTCTTTTAAAATGTCCCAATTTCTTGCTCTTCCTCCTACTTTCCTTCTTCATCTTCAGCTTACTTCAGTTGCTGCAAACTGAGTTCAAAGTGCAAAAATACCGTAGGCCTTTGGCATCTGCTGGGGTTTGGTTCCAAGATTCTCCTGTGGATACCAAAATCTACGGCGGTTCAAGCCCCATTAAATTCAGTGGCATAGTAAGACAGTGTCTTTTATTAAAAATGGCAAAATCAAAGTCTGGTTTTTAGAATGTATTTATTTTTTAAAATACTGTGAAGCCATAGATGGTTGAATCCTTGGATGCAGAATCAATGGATATAGAAGGTCTACTGTAACTTGCATTCAATTAACTCAGGGAACAAAAATCTTGCCCTTCCCAGTAGTCATAGGCAAAAGCAAACTGCTGCACATTGCCTAGCTTGTCTGTCCTTCCTCATTAATATCTTTTGCCATCTTGACTACACTTTGCCTATACATGTCCTGTTCTGGTTCCAGAAGGGAAAGCATGCATCCGTAAGACACCAACAATGTTCCAGCTGCTGTGTATTAGATGCAGAGGTTTGCACAACAGTTCCCAGTCCCTCGGGGTTCAGGAGGTTACAGTCCAAAAAAGGAATTTTTCCAAACCTCTGCTGATGTCTCTGACTATCTCTGTTCCTGCCTTTTTTGGCTTCCAACTAGAGCGAGGGCACGTTGCTTTCATCTGCAGACAGGCATGCTGCAAACCCATTTGTCTTATGAAAATGAACGGGTGCCCAAAACTTGCCCAAGTTGAAATATTGTCAACCTGCCATGGCTACAGATTCCCCCTCAAAGGCCATAAGGGAATGCATTCTGTTCCACACATCCGCAAGAAACCCCAGACAAATATCCCCCATCTTTTGGCCCAAGCGTATGGCCGAAACAAAAGGTTTATGATTCCATCTTTGTTTAGAGAGGGTGTTGACGGTTTTCCTTCTTCTGAACAGCGGAAACAAATGGGGACGAAGAGGAGCCTTGTGCTATCAAATATCCTCGGCTCCATGCATTAAACATGACTAAACTCCTCCAGTTGAAACTCATTTATCTTCCTCACCAAGGTCATTGTTGCCTTTCCCACAAAGGCAGAAACCCACATGTTCAAAGACTGGGCAAAGCCTCGGCCTTCCTCAGAGCTTGCAACTAAGTAGTTACAAAGGAGACACATTACTTCTGCAAAGTAATTCCTTTCACCAAAAAACGAAGACGTGTGTTCCATTACGCAGAATGTAGCAGGTCTTGTGTTACTGGATCATGGTAACGTAAAAAATATCACACCATTCCTCTTGTGGCTTCGTTGTGTAACTCTGAGGTGAATGAAAATGACTAAGGCCCAGGATAGCAGAAAGAGCATTTCTTCTTCCATCTGCTCACAATTTGAGATCTTCAGCAGAGGCCCTGTTTGCATCTCTCACCATCCAGAAGACTCCTTGGACTACATCAGTACAGCTTTCTCAATGATAGTATCATGGGAATATCTGCACTGTAGAAATAATGCAGTTTGACACTACTTTAACTCCATGTCTCCATCCTACAGAATCCTGGGACTTGAAGTTTGGTGAGGCACCAGCCTCCTTTGGCAGAGAAGGCTAAAGATCTTGTGAAACTACAAATCCCAGGATTCCATTGGATGGAGCGCTAGCACTTACAATAAAACAAAAGTAACCTTTTCAAAGGAAGAGCAACCTGCCTGCATGGCTATCCCTCCAGACCATTTGAACTGAGAACAACAACATCTTAACAAAACATAGGCCTGTGATTAAGGCCATCATATTTTTCTTTCTCCTACATGAGCTTTAACGCCTTTGACGGAGGAAGAAGCTAGTGGAGCTTTGAAAGCTTGCACAAGGTGTGTTGTGCATTTTGGTTGGCCCAATGAAAGTATCACTGTTTTGTAGATTTTGGATGTGATTGTATTTTTCCAGACTCTGTTAGATATTGTCTTTATTGCCCTCTCAATCCAGTCACCCTCTGTCCATCTCATTCTTGGCCTCAGGCAGCAAAATGGATGA
The DNA here is from genome assembly GCF_019175285.1 of Sceloporus undulatus. Lineage (NCBI taxonomy): Eukaryota > Metazoa > Chordata > Lepidosauria > Squamata > Phrynosomatidae > Sceloporus > Sceloporus undulatus. Next base: position 947 of record NW_024803683.1, on the reverse strand, counting down.
AGCCGATCCAGCAAAGAGGCTGAGTTTCACATAGCGTTCCATATGAATCCATTTGCGCAGAGACCGGCATTTGTGGCATGTAAAAAAAAAGCATCCTAGAGAAGGAGGCCCAAGGAGATCCCAAGTGCTGTGAAGTAACGCAAGCAAAATCTGGGAAGCTGCCATCTGAAAACCCTGGACTTGATCAAACTGTTGACATTCCCCCTCCTAATATCAAGTATCTATGTAAAGATGTGTTTGCACGACAGGTGCTGCTAACAGATCTGGCTCGTGGCTGTATTCACCTGCTTGCTTTGTTGTTGTAACTTGGCTCTTTCTCTGGATCCCTCTTCAGAGATCAGCTGGGGATGTTTTGAGCAGGTTTGGCATGTCAAATCCCAAACTTTTCCTCTGCTTGCCCAAATAACAAAAAACTCACTCGCCGGACATAGAATCCTAGAGTCGGAAGAGACCCCAAGGGTCACCCAGTCCAACCGTCTGCCAGGCAGGAATGCACTATCAAGCCATTCCCGACCAGGGTGACCAGATATCCTCCTCTTCCAGGACACATCTTACATTTTGTCCTTTTGTCCAGCAGGAATTCCAAAGTGTCCTCCATTTTGAGGATGGCTAAGATACAGATCTTAGGGGGTGCTGTGGCTTAGCGGTTAAGACACCAATTCTGAAGATTGGAAGAACAGGAGGTGTGCAGTTCGAGGCCCAGGTGCCGCATGATGGGGTGAGCTCCCGTCACTAGTCCCAGCTTCTGCCAACCCAGCAGCTTGAAAGCATGCAAATGCAAGTAGATAAATATCCACTGTGGTGGGAAGGTAAGAGATAGCTGTCGATGCAAAATTGTGTGATAATAATGGTATAACAACAAATCAGCATTCGGTGCAGTCATGCTGGCCACAAGATCATGGAGTCGTCTTCAGACAACGCTGGCTCTTCGGCTTAGTAACAGAGAT
>NW_024803682.1:0-7022 GCF_019175285.1 Sceloporus undulatus | reverse complement strand
GCTTAAATATCCAATCTTCTTTTGAAGGTATTTCTTTAGTTTTCCTTTTCTGAGCAAACACTATTCTTGCAGATGACAATGTATAAAATAATATTTTACTATGGTTTTATTCCTATGTATTGTTCTATTATATTAAGCAAAGAATTTCATGTGAGAATTTAAAAGATTTATTTACAACTTTCTTAATTTCAAAATAAATCAACTTCCAAAGTTGTATCTCTTTCCCACAAATCCAAAACATTTGATAGATTGAGCCCTGCTCCTTTTCACATTTCCATCATGAATTACTGCAATTCTTATACATCTTGCTTATTCTCTCTGGTGTTAAATACCATAAAAATGTTTTATAATAACTCTCTTTGATGTTTCATTCTTTGGCTGCAAGTATAGTTCAATCTTTTTTTCCAAGTGTATTCCCAATGGTCTAATTCAATTGCAAAATCAAAGTTTTGAGACCATCTGATCATATTTTCTTTAATAACTTCCTCTTCTGTATAGATTTCAACAATACAATTATAAAGTCTTGCTAATAAGGCATCTTTATTCAACATTATTTCCTGTTCTAGATCAGAGTCTGATTTGCAAATACTGTATTGTTTTTATCCATTAGGAAGAGCTTTTTTAATTGTCTGTAAAAGAACCATGAAAGATCATAACCCTGATCATTAGGATCTTCTCGTGTCTTTATTCTATAACCAGTTCAATCTGTTTGCATTGATTCTTTATAGGAGATCCAATTTGCGTCCTTTTTTGAATCTCTGGTCTCTTTTCTCAGGAACTTCATCTCGGCCCCCTTGGACACAGCTTTGGGGCACCTTTTGCTGGAAGTGACCCAAGGGCAAGACCACCAGGACCCCTGCCACCTGATGGCTGACACAGAGGCCAAGCGGAGGGAGTTGGGCTCCAAGAGAAAGAGGATGCAGAGACACAAGAACTCTTTGGTGAGTAGAGGTTCTTGACTATTAGTTTCATCTGTGTCACTGCTGGGCCAGTTCATGAAAGCAAACGGAGAACATACTATCCCAATTTAGCAGAGACAGTCCTGGTTAATCCACTGTCGCCCCACTTTTTCAGGGGCTTTTAAAAATGTCCCAGTTATTCTCTCCTCCTCCCATTTCCCCCCTTCTCAGCTCACTTCAATTCCTGAGTGCCATTCAGTTTTCCGCCCCATCAATTCAAAAGTGGTGAGAGGAGAGGAGAGAAAGAGGCAGGATATTGCCCTTCCCAGGAGGCTTAAGCAAAAGCAAACTGCTGTACCCTTCCTTGCTTTTGTGATCTTCCTCATAAACAACTTCGGCCATCTTGACCACCTTTTGGTGTTCCTTGTCCACATGTGTCTTCCTTTTCCCATCTGTGAAATGTTGGGGCATATGGGAGAACATCTCTGGGTCTAAATATGGGGTGGGCCCAGTGGCCCTCAAGCCCACAGTGCTCCCCAGAACAGTTTTTTAAAATTAACTTTTGCCTCTGAAATGTGGCAAGAAATGTCTAAATGCACTATAATTCTTTGGTGGTTAAATTACTGTATGTGTTGGGATAGTGAGTATCATAATCCATCCTTTACATCCCAGCCATGGCCTAAATTATATTGTTTATTATATTGAAAGGATTCGAGACAAACTGGATCTCGAAGGCAGTAGGGTTTTTTTTTCTTGCTGACAGAATTTAAAGTTTATTTCCTGGACTGAATTGTGAAGTCATGAAATAATGTTTGGGATGAACCATGTGCTTTCCTCCTCTTTTGCTTAGTCACTCTCTGGAAGGTGACCTTCGCGATGTGGCGGATATTTCACCGAGACGAATGGAAACTGTTTGCCGCAGAAGAAACAGAGTTGATGTACAGTTATGTAATGATGGAGAATTATCAGAATGTGGCCTCTGGGGTAAGCGTTGGAATAGAGCACAAGGGCCATCCAGTTCAACCCCCTTCTGCCATGCAGGAATACACATTCCAAGCACCATCCAGCCTCTGTTTAAAGACCTCCAAAGAAGAAAACTCCACCAAACTCTAAGGAAGTATATTCCACTGTTGAAGAGCTCTTACTGTCCCAAAGTTCCTCCTAATGTTCAGGTGGAACCTCTTTCTATGTGGCTTGCATCCATTGTGATGTCTCCTTTTCTCTGTAGCAGCAGAAAGCAAGCTTGCTCCATCCTCAATACAACCCTTTCCAATATTTAAACATGGATATCATATCCGCTGTTAATTTTCTTTTCTCCAGGGTAAACATACCCGGCTCTCTAAGCCGCTCCTCATAGGGCTTGATGGTTTCCAGATCCTTCACCACTTTGGTTGCCCTCCTCTGGTCATGTTCAAACTTTTCAACATCTTTTTGAATTGTGGGGCTCAGAACTGGACACAGGATTATTCCAAAGGAGGCCTGACCAAAGCAGAATAGAGCGGCACTATTACTTCCCTTGATCAGGAAACTATAGTCATATTGATGCAGCCTAGAATGACATTGGCCTTTTTAGCTACCGCATCACACTGTTGGCCCATGTTCAACCTGTGGTCTACTGGGAGTCCTAGATCCCTTTCAAGTGTAGTTTAATTGTGATAGCAACGTCCTGTAGAATATTTGAATTTGTAGTTTAGTGAGGTACTATTGCTCTCCACTTTATAAGGATACTAAATACCCCATCGTAAACTGCCAATTGCCAGAACCAGCTTCTGTGGTTCATCCAGAATGGTATTGCGGTTTAGGGGGCAATTGTTAGTAGTTTAAATGTTAATAGTTTTAAGTCGTTGGTAAGTATAATGGGACCTAGAACGGCTTGGAGGAAGGGAATCAGTTTTGGAGGCTCTTACCTGACTGGTTTGTGAGATTTGGGTGGCAGGCATGCCCCAGGGGGAGAGGTGTATGAGAACGGTGGAAGAAGAAGGTAAAGAGGTACCTTGGCAGCTGGGTTGGTTGGGGGCTGAAGGGGGAGGAAAGGGAGGAGTGTGGAGATAGTAAACGACGGAGAGAAAAGATTTCGACTCTTCAGAGACTGCTTAGACGGGTTAATGGATGCTTCTGCCGGTGTTTCTCAATAAACTTTTTGGTTCAAGCAAAGGACATTTTAATTCTGAAATTTAGGATTTTGTGGGAAGGAAGCATGGAGATTAATGCTTTTCTCACTCAAATGGTACTTAGCACATCGCTGAGCAAGTTTCCTACCCTTTTTGGTCCCTCTTCCATCCTTTTGAGGCTCTGGAGAGGGTTCTTGGGGAAAATATTTCCCTTGGCCATGCAATGGATCAGAGAGGGCTCAACAGTGGTAAAACGGCCTCCACTTCTACAAAGGGATGCAATGGGATACTGAGGGGCAAAACATTATTCCATCTTTTTAGGCAATACAATGTGGGGGTGCCCCTGAGATCCCATGGGAGCCAATATGACCCCCCCCCATGTGATAGTAGTCCACCCCTGTCTTAGAGATGTTTTTAGGCTGTTTTAAGGCTGCTCTCTGGTGCTTAATCCTCACCAAAATTCAAGTCCAGTTCCCAGCCGCTTGCTCTGCCTTTCACAATGAATCCTTTGTATATTGATTATCCATCCATTCTCAACCAATGGGCCTCAAAGTGTCCCTTTTATGCATCACACTCTGTTGGTGAGTGTCTGTGATAGAGAGAAGGAGGGAACGTGAAAAACAGAAAGGCAGGGAACAGATGTTGAAGGTGAAATGGTAAAGCAGTGCAGATGGGCAAGAGGGAAGTTTGGAGAGCGGAGGAGGATCAGGCCTCTGGGAGCCAGGAGGGGAAGGCAGGAGCAAAGCCAGGATCACCTAGCTCTGTACGGAGAGGAAGCGACCTCTGGGAAGGGCCAGGAGAGAGGCCTTGGGGGTTGGGAGGCAGTCACCAACCTCACAGATTTTAAGAACTGAACTGGTGAGAACCAGCTTAGACCCTTGTTTTCAGACATATTTATGGGTTCCATTTAGCAATTATGAGCAATGTCTATGAAGAGAGGAAATGGCAACACATAAATTCCTTTTTCTCTAATGTTTCTTTTCCAACTTGAGCTTGCTTAGCTCCGTGGTTGATTCCAGAGCCTCTTTGTCACTCAAAATTCTGGAGTCTGGGGAGGACACTCACAAGTGCTATGACAGTGATGGTGAATCTATGCCACGCGTGCCAGAAGTGGCACTCTGTGGCAGTCTCACAGGAAATGATGCCACTTTTCAATCAAAGTATTTTTACATATATTTATTGGAATATTTTTCAATTGTCTGACTATCTGCTTCCACTGATTTCCTTATGGCAGTTTACCTATAATCTCTTCTTTGCTAGCTCCTAGAAGTAAGGATACAATCATTATATGGATTTGGGGCATCCAGAACAGGGTTATGCTCGGGTCACTCACACCAACTATGGCGCGTTACAGACCACCTGAAAGCGGCGGTTTGCCAGTGTCACCGGTTGCCGCGTCCGGGAACCTCAGCTGCCAAACCGTGCAGTTCCCGGACGTAACAAAAAAGAAGCTCGAAAATGGTGCTTCTTTCTGCATCCCAGAACTGCCGCTGCGAGGCGCTACTCACGCACTCACGGCATCACTTCCGCTGTGTGACGTCTGAACACTACGCGTCCATGACATCAAAATGGCAATGCCTGTGTGGGCATCTAGAATAGACTCCCCTTTTAAACCCTAATACGCCCCTTCCTAACCCTAATACCTGCAGAGCGCATACTTTTGGTGTGTGTGTAACACTCCCAAATTAATTTAATCTCACATAGGGAGTTGTGAACGTGGGGCTAAATCTTGGGGTAACACCTTCCTCTCTTAATGCTGAGATTCAGTCTTGTCTGTCATTGTACTTGTTTACAGAAGAACTTGTCAGTCATGAGAGAGTCCACACAAGAAAGAAGTCATATAAATGCCAGCACTGTGGGAAACAGTTTGCTTACAAGTCAGTCCTTGTCAAGCATCTGAGAGTCCACACAGGAGAAAAGCCATACAAATGCCAGCATTGTGGGAAATGTTTTTCTTGGAAGTTAAGCCTAGTGAAACATCAGAGAGTCCACACAGGAGAGAAGCCATACATGTGCCAGCATTGTAGGAAATGTTTTTCTTTAAAGTCAAATCTAGTGATACATCAGAGAGTCCACACAGGAAAGAAGCCATACAAATGCCAGCATTGTGGGAAGTGTTTTTCTTGGAAGTTAAGCCTAGTGACACATCAGAGAGTCCACACAGGAGAGAAGCCATACAAATGCCAGCATTGTGGGAAAGGTTGTCTCGGAAGGCACACCTATGAGACATCAAGAGTCCACACAGGAGAAAAGCCATACAAATGCCAGCATTGTGGGAAATGTTTTTCTTGGAAGTTAAGCCTAGTGACACATCAGAGAGTCCACACAGGAGAGAAGCCATACAAATGCCAGCATTGTGGGAAATGTTTTTCTTGGAAGGCACACCTAGTGATACATCAGAGAGTCCACACAGGAGAGAAGCCATACATGTGCCAGCATTGTAGGAAATGTTTTTCTTTAAAGTCAAATCTAGTGATACATCAGAGAGTCCACACAGGAGTGAAGCCTTACAAATGCCAGTATTGTGGGAAAGGTTTTTCTCGGAAGGCACACCTAGTGAGACATCAGAGAGTCCACACAGGAGTGAAGCCATACAAATGCCAGCATTGTGGGAAAGGTTTTTCTCAGAAGGCACACCTAATGAAACATCAGGGAGTTCACACAGGAGTGAAGCCATACATGTGCCAGCATTGTGGGAAATGTTTTTCTTTAAAGGGAAACTTAGTGAGACATCAGAGAGTCCATACGGGAAAGAAGCCATTCAAATGCCAGCATTGTGGACAATGTTTTGCTCAGAAGTCACACCTAGTGACACATCAGAGAGTCCACACAGGAGAGAAGCCATACAAATGCCAGCATTGTGGGAAATGTTTTTCTTCAACGTCACACCTAGTAAGACATCAGAAAGGCCACACAGGAAAGAAGCCACAAAAATCCCAGAAATGAACTAAGTTTTTTTTGTGAAGAAGGAATACAAAGAATATATTTTTATTCTTGTGATGATAAGAAAATGCCCTTGTGATTTGTGTGTTAGGTTTGTCTCTCCATATGTCATTATGTTTTAAAGTTATATTTTCTTAATTTTAGCTTTTAATTGCTATTAGTGTAGATCATTGCTTTAGTTTATAGATTTGACTGGGGATTATGGGTTGTGGAATGGGTTTGCTAGATAGAGGGTGGGATTTGTTGCAGCTGGCTACAATAGTTATTGGACTGATAGCCTTTGGGATGTGTGTGATGTTAGCTTAAGAAATTTGGGGGGAAGGTATTAACAGAAAGGGGACTAGTTTCTGGGAATGACAAAGGTAGCCTTGTTACCTGTGGGCCATTGACTGTGGGAATTGGAGGTGGCGGCTAAGTTTGGAAGAGGGTGGAGTTTTAGGTTTTGGGGTTTTAATGTATTATTTGGCTTGGGGTGGGCAGTTCTGACTTAAATGCTGACTCTGGCCTGATTTAAATGGACCTTTGCACAGCCCCCGTCACATGCTAGGGATTGGCCGAGAACGTAGCGTCCATATCGGTCTCACTTCTAGCATGTGAAGGGGGCATCAAAATGGCGGCGCCCTGTACACATGGGTGCTGCCATTTTGACGCGCCGTATGTGTAGCGTATGCATGTCCCGGCGCCTTTGTGACACTGCAAGTGCGTCATCGGTGCCTTACGGTCTCACAAAGGCGCCACAAGAAGAACCTACGTTTTGAGGGTTCTTTTTGTTCCGCGATGGAGCTGCGTGGTTTGTTCACTTTGGCTCCCTTGCGGATCAAACCGGGGTGGCGGGAGACCACTCTTTTTCGACAGTCTGTATCCCACCATTGTGTTCTTAGTAAAGTTCTTTGTTATTTCCACACAATGGACTCATTGATGCATATAATAAATAATAATAATAAAGTTTTTATTTCTATCCCGCTCCTTCCTGTGATCAGGGCGGCTTACAACAAAAGTTAAAACATTCATACAAAAACATTAAAATACAGAATATCAAAGCCATCTTACAATAATAAAAATAACAGGC
>NW_024803681.1:0-7028 GCF_019175285.1 Sceloporus undulatus | reverse complement strand
GCCATGGTTTAAATTAAATTTTTTATTAAATTTTATTTTATATTGAAAGGATTGAAGACAAAATGTTCTCAAAGGCAGTAGCATTTTGCTTGCTAACAGAATTTAAAATTTATTTCCTAGAATAATACTGAAGGGATGAAAAAACATTTGGGATGCACCATGTGCTTTTCTCCCCTTTTGCTTAGTCACTCTCTGGATGAGGGCTATTTCCTATTTCAGGTGACCTTTGCAGATGTGGCAGTATATTTCTCCAAGGATGAATGGAATCTGTTGATGAAGAAACAGAAACTTTTGTACAATTATGTAATGATGGACAATTATGAGAATGTGGCTTCTGTAGGTAAGGAACCCGAATCCATTGCTCTTTCTATAAAGACTGGGGGCCCTTTCATACTATATTATCATGTCACTATGGTTCCACTAAAGTTACAGTATCATAGAGTTGGAATAGACCACAAGGGCCATCCAGTTCAACCCCTTTCTGCCATGCAGGAATACACATTCAACTCACCCCAAGAGATGGCCGTCCAGCCTCTCTTTAAAGACCTCCAAAGAAGAGGACTCCACCAAATTCTAAGGGAGTATATTCCACTGTCAAAGAGCTCTTAATCTCACACAGTTCCTCCTAATGTTTAGGTGGAACCTCTTTCCCTGTGGCTTCTATCCATTGTGGTGTCTCCTTTTCTCTCTAGCAGCAAAAAGCAAGCCTGCTTCTTGCAAAACATGACACCCTTTCAAATATTTAAACATGGATATCATATCCACTCTTTATCTTCTTTTCTCCAGGCTAAACATAACCAGCTCTCTAAGCTGCTCCTCATAGAGCTTTGGTTGCCCTCCTTTGGACATGCTCCAATTTGTCATGATCCTTTTTGAATTGTGGGGTCCAGAACTGGACACAGGATTATTCCAAGTGAACCTTGACCAAAGCAGAATAGAGTGGCACTATTACTTCCCTTGATCTAGAAACTATTCTTGTATTGATGCAGGCTAGAATCACATTGGCCTATTTAGCTGCTACATCACACTGTTGGCCCATGTTCAACTTGTCGTCTACTAGGAGTCCCAGAGGCCTTTCAAGCCCAGTTTAATTGTGATAGCAACATCCTCTAGAATATTGAATCTGTAGTTCAGTGAGGCATTATTGCTCTCCATTTTCTAAGTATTGTAAATACCCCATCCTAAACTGCCAATTCTCGGATTTCAAGGAAAGAAGCCATGGAGATTAATGCTTTTCACACCCAAATGGTACTCAGCACATTCCTGAGCAGGTTTCCTACCTTTTTTGGCCCCTCTTCCATCCTTTTAAGGCTCTGGAGAGTCTTCTTGGGGGAAAGACCTCCCTTGGGCCTGCAATGATTCAGAGAGGGCCCAACAGTGGCAAAATGGCCTCCACTTCCCCAAAGGGATGCTGTGGGATGTTGAGGGGCAAAATATTATTTCATTCCCCCCCTCCAGGTAATACAATGTGGGGTTGCCCCTGAGCTCTCCTCCAAACCCCATCAGTAGTCCATGACTGTCTTATAGATGTTTTAAGCCTGTTTTAAGGCTGCTCCCTGGCACTTGACCCTCACCATAATTGGAGTCCAGGTCCCAATCACCCTTGCTCTGCCTTTGCCAATGAGTTATTTGTATATTGATTATCCTGCCTTTCTCAAGAAATGGGCCTCAAAGTATCCCTTTTATGCATCACACTCTGTGGATATGTGTCTGTGATATAGAGATGGAGGGAAAGTGAAAAATTGAAAGGCAGGGAAGAGATGCTGAAAATGAGATGCTGAAGCGGTGCAGATGGGCAAGAGGGAAGGCTGGAGAGCAGAGAGAGAAAGAGAAGGGAATCTGGCAGATGGGAGCCAGAAGAGGAAGGCAGGAGCAAAGCCAGGATCGCCTAGCTCTGTGCGGAGAGGAAGGGACATCTGGGAAGGGCCAGGAGAGGGAGATTGGGAAGCAACCAAGAACTTGACAGATTTTTAGACCCAGCTCAGGTCCTTGTTTTCAAACATATTAAGGGGTTCCATTTAGAAATTATGAGCAAGGTCTATGAAGAGAGGAAAGGGCGACACAAAAATTCCTTTTTGTCTAATGTTTCTTTTCCAACCTGAGCTTGCTGAGCTCCGTGGTTGATTCCAAGGGCCCTTTGTTACCCAAAATGCTGGAATGTGGGGAGGACACTCCCAACTGCTATGCTTTTAGGGGGATTTCATACTTAGCTCAAAGGAGAGATCGAGGCAACAGTGACCTCGGGAGTCATCCTGTTCCGGCCCCCCACCCTGGCATTAGGGGAATTCCGTGTATTCTCGAGCCCTATTTAAACAAATGGGGTTCCGTGCAGTGGAGTGGCCTCACCCACCATGGGCACAGGCGCTGTTAACCCTTATGGTGCATGCTGCCCCTTTTCCCAGTGTGGCTTTTAGTGTATGCCGAAATGCAGCTCAATAATAACATAGCACAGTATGGAAACAAATTTCCAGATACAGGCATTGGCAATGCACTAACCACTTTATTTTGCAACTCAGGATAGAGAACCTCCAAAGATTTGGATGAAATCAACTGTGTCTGTGAGTGACTTAAAAATAAGTCACAGACACAGTTGATTTCATCCAAATCTTTGGAGGTTCTCTATCTTGAGTTGCAAAATAATAAAAATATTTGCAAGTTCTCCTCTCTGAGTTCCATCATGTTCACCATCTCTTGTATACACAACTCCAATCCAATCCTTTCCGCAGCAATCCACATGTGACCTGTATACTGTATTGGCTGTGATCCATCTCCTGGTGCCACACAGCATGAAGCCTCCTCTGCAGTTAGCTTGCATCATACCATGTGCTCAGACTCAGCACTCTCTGGCCGTTTCACAGGATATGATGCCACTTTTCAATCAAAATATTTTTACACATGTTTAGAGGAATCTTTTTTCCATAGTCTGTATGATTACCTGCTTCAACTGATTACCTTACAATCTCTTCTTTGCCATCTCCTGTGAGTAAGGATATAATCGTTTCATGGATTTGGAGCATCTGCAACAGGGTCATGCTCAGGTCACCCACTCCAACTTTATTAATTTAATCTCAACGTATGGCTAAATCTTGGGCTAACATTTTCCTCTCTTAACTCTGATATTCAGTATTATCTGTCATTATCCTTCTTTACAGAAGAACTTGTCAGTCATGAGAGATTCCACACATCAGAGAAGCCATACAACTGCCAGAATTGTGGGAAACAGTTTGCATACAAGAATCGCAGAGTCCACACCGGAGAAAAGCCATACAAATGCCAGCATTGTGGGAAATGTTTTTCTTTGAAGGCAGTCTTAGTGAGACATCAGAGAATCCACACAGGAGAGAAGCCATACAAATGCCAACATTGTGGGAAATGTTTTTCTCAGAAGTCAAGCCTAGTGACACACCAGAGAATCCACACAGGAGAGAAGCCATTCAAATGCCAACAGTGTGGGAAATGCTTTTCTTGGAGGTCAGGCATATTCAATCACCAGAGAGGCTGTACAGGAGAGAAGCCACACAAATCCAAGCAGTGAACAACTATTATTTTTGTAAATAAGGAATACAAAAATATTTTTTCAATCCAGCGGTGCTAAGAAAAGGCCCTTATGATTTTATTTTTACGTTTTTTCTGTGCATATGTCTGTCTATGTTTTAAAGTTATGTTTTAAGTTTAGGTTTTAATAGCTACTAATATAGACAATTGCTTTCGGTTATAAATTTGGCTGGGGATTGTGGGTCATAATATAGGTTAGGTAGCTGGGGAGTAGGGATATTGGCCGAAGAAAGTTGGGGACCGATAGTAACAGAAAGGGAGCTAGCTTCTTCGAATGTCTGGGACAGGGAGAGATTGTGCGTGTGAGAAGGATGGCAAAGTGGGGCTGGTTAATAGTGGGGGATAGATGGTGGGAATTGTTGATGGGGGCTAGGTTTGCAATAGGGTGGAGTTTTAGGTTTTGGGGTGTCAATATATTCTTTGGCTTGGAGAGGGTAGTTTTAGTTTAAACACTGAATTTCTGACTATGTGTTTTCAATAAAGTTCTTTGCTATTTCAACACACTGGACTCTTTGATGCACAGAAGTTGTGAATTTGCACAAAACTGACCCTTTCATCTCTCCTCAGCCCTCAGCAACATTCCCAGCCATAAGAACAGCAGAGGCAAACACACTACATCTATATATATGTATATATCTCTATATACATATAGTATACACAGGGAGACTATTTCCAAAGCAGAGCCTTCCTTTTCTGCTTTTCCTGGGCTCTATTGGCACCTCTTCAAAATCTCCTCAAAAGAAGAAAGGAAGGAAGGAAGGGGAGGCTGCTGAACCCCCAGCGCACTCCTTCCCTTCCCTCAAAGGCCACCAGTGGAACAAACAGCAGCAGCAGTAAGAACCTGGTGATCCCTGCACATGATCAGAAGGGGGCCTTTGGATGTATGTGCGCATGCGCAGTCTCAGACCTGAAGCCATTGCTGCTGTTCTGAGGGAGGTAGGGAAGTGGGGAGATCCCTCTTTCCTTTGAAGGAATGGCTGGAGGGTCTTCTGGGGGGCCCTTGAGGGGTCATAAGTAGGAAGGAAGACCTCTTCTCCCCCCAAAGAAAGGCAGGGCACCTTCCAGGCCTTCTCTCCCTCTTTCCTTCCCTGTCTCCTCCTCGGGGGATTCCTTGGGGCCCCAGTACTTTGGGGGTTATTATGAGAAAAGAGGGCAGTGGGACCCTTGGAGGGAGGCATGTCCATGGAGGGGATCAGGGTCCAAATGTAATAGGGGCGTTGAGGAGCCCACTTCCTCCTGGAAAGTAGGGCAGAGAAAAGACTGCATCAATAGTATAGTGTCTAGATCAAGGGAAGTCATAGTGCCTCTCTATTCTGCTCTGGTCTGTCAGCACCTGGACTACTGTGTCCAGTTCTTTGCACCACAATTCAAAAAGGATGTTGAGAAACTGGAGCATGTCCAAAGGAGGACGACTAAAATAGTGAAGGGTCTGGAAACCATGCCCTATGAGGAATGACTTAGGGAGCTGGGGATGTTTAGCCTGGAGAAGAGAAGGTTAAGAGGTGATATGATAGCCCTGTTTCAATACTTGAAGGGATGTCATATTGAGGAACAAGCTTGTTTTCTCCAGAGACTAAGACCTGGAATAATGGATGCAAGCTCCAGGAAAAGAGATCCCACCTCAACATTAGGAGGCACTTCCTAAGAATAAGGGCTGTTCAACTGTGAAACACACTCTTTCCTTGGAGAGTGGTGGAGTCTCCTTCCTTGGAGGTCTTTAAACACAGGCTGGATGGCCATCTGTCGGGGATGCTTTGATTGAGAGTTCCTGAATGTCAGGGAGTTGGATTGGATGGCCCTTGTGGTCTCTTCCAACTCTATGATTCTTCAAAGACATAGCCATGTTAGTAGAATCAGTATGTACAGAGATCTTGTAGCACTTTTGAGACTAACTGAAAGAAAGAAAGAAATTGGCAGCAGGAGCCTTCCTAGACTTAAGTCAACTTCCTCAGATGCATTTGCCAACTTCTTTCTTTTAGTTAGTCCCTAAGGTGCTACAAGATCTCTCTACATAATAATAATAAATGCATCTGAGGAAGTAGTCCTAAGTCTAGGAAGGCTCCTTCTGTCAACCTCTCACTTTCAGTGAGTCTCAAAGGGGTTGCAAGCTCTCTCTATGTACTTGGGATGTCTAGTTTAGCAAGGCATTTTGCAAATTATATATATATATATATATATATATATATATATGGATCTAGGTTCGAGTCCTGGCTTGAGCAAGATATCTGAGTTGGCCAGATTCACAGCTCCCAAAATGAAAAATAAAATAAAATAAAAACAAAAACCTGCTCTTGGAAGGCATTGCAGATTCACATTTGCAAATATATATATTTATATATTTTATTTTATTTTTCATCTTGGAAGTTGTGATTCTGGCCAAGTCAGTCCCAGATCTCTTGCCCAAGTCATGACTCGAACCCAGGTCCCTCCCTGCTTCCAAGGGTCTGCCTATTAAGCAAGGAAGGGGAGGCAGCAAGGAAACTCCTCCCAGGAAGAGGTGGATCGCCCAGGCAACTCATGGCTTGCAAAGGCAGCGTGGCTGGGCTGGAGCCTGATCCAGAAGAGCCAGAAGCAGCCTGGGGTTCCCTGATCTGAATGACTTCAAATTGTTGCAGATCCAGGAACCAGAGTGAGTCTGCTTTCCCCTCTCTCCCTTTTCCCAAAGTCCCTGGGGTGCTACATATCCCATCAACTGAGGTCCCCTCCCCTGGGTGCTCTGGGGTCCCACAGGGCTCTGTCCTGGGCCCAGTGCTATTCAACATCTTTCTCAGTGACTTGGGTGACAGAAATGTGGGCATACTTATCAAATTTGCAGATGACACCAAATTGAGAGGAGTAGCTAATACCCCAGAGGACAGGATCAAAAATCAAAATGACATGAATAGATTAGAAAGCTGGGCCAAAGGTAACAAAATGAAATTCAACACGGAGAAATGTAAGGTACTGCACTGAGGGTGGAAAAAGGAAATGCACAGGTATAGGATGGGGTACATCTGGATGAATGAAACTACGTGTGGAAGGGATCTAGGAGTCCAAGTAGACCACAAGTTGAACATGAGTCAACATTGTGATGCGGCAGCGAAAAATGCCAATAACTACAACCATAACAATTGCAATACTTAAATGTCTATATTTAATGTTTCCCATTGCCTTCCCCTAAGGCTAAGTGAGTGTGACTTGCCCAGTCACCCAGAGAGTTTCTATGTTGGAGCTGGGATTCAAACCCTGATAGTTCCACTATGCTCAAACCACTAGGCCACACTGGCTCCTGTATCATGGAAATTGTTTCACTGGGCCATTGTATGTCATGGACTTGGCCCAGCTTCCTCATCCATGAAGGTTATTTTAGAGGCCCCCTTCTCCTCCTCCATTTCCAGGCCCAGCTCCTTCTGCATACCCTCCAACTCTCCCAGTTTGGCAGGGACCCTCCCCTGGTTCATCCTCTGCCCTCCCACCTTTTCAGCTACTCTTCA
>NW_024803680.1:0-7031 GCF_019175285.1 Sceloporus undulatus | reverse complement strand
AAGTTGTCACCACTTTAACTACCTTGTCTCAATTCAATGGAATTCTGGGAACTATAGTACATGTGAGATGTGTAGCCTTTTCTGTCAGAGAACTCTGGCACCACAACAAACTATAATTCCCAGAATTCCATAGCACTGAGCCATGACAACAGCAATAGCAAGTACATTTCTATACCACTTATCAGTGAACTCAGCACTTCCTAAGCAGTTTACAGCCAATTGCACCCAACAAGTTGTGTACTCATTTTACTGACCTACAAAAGGATGGAAGGCCGAGTGGACCTTGGTGTTAAAATGGTGTCAACTTGGATTATTTCTGCAATGTGGATACAGCCCATGGCCTCATTCCCACTACCTGTTAAACCAGATCATGATTCAGTACGAACCGGTTTAAAAGAGCCATGCTTTTGACCCATTTAACCCAAGTCAAAAAGATGCTGTTTTTTTCTGGTTCTTTTGGGCTGAATCAATTTATTTTGAAATAAATCGATTCAGCCCATGTGGGAACCATGCAGATTCGAATCCGCTCCCTGTGATGGGCCCTGGCCTTCTCCTGTCACTGTTCTCTCCATCCTCCCCGGCCTGCGTTCCTCCTCCATCCTCCCCGGCCCGCCTTCTTCCTCCATCCTCCCTGGCCTGCCTTCTTCCTCTGTTCTCCCCAGCCTGCCTCCTCCTGTGCAATGTTTCTATGTGCCTTCAATTCACCTGTGGATGTATAGCGACCACATGAATTCCAGGCAAGACATACTCAATGGTTTGCCAGTTTTTTCCTCTGAAAATGTAGAAACAGGGCAGGAAGGCTCCCCGGCAGTGTAGACCATGTGTCGGGCCTTTTTATCTACCTGGTGCCTGTCATTCCTCTTGTGGCACATACAAGATCCGAATTGATGAATTGGTGCAAACCTAGTGTGAACCAGGTCTGCTGCTGAACCAGATCAGAAACTGAATTACCAGGTAAGTGGGAATGAGGTTGATATATGATATTTAATGTGACAGATAACTTTAAAAATGGAAAACAACCAAGTATGTGTGGGTTGGTGTAATCTGTTGCTAATGAGGGCTTCACTCCTAATGCCAGCAGCAACATGGAGTGGGCAGGGATTCATTATGGCAGAGGCTGAAATATAATTTTCCTTCTCTACAGGTCATGGTCTTGATGTAAATTAGGGCAGTCAGAAGGTGTTTGCATTTCATGTGTAGTTTGTTTCTTGATAGGTAGTTATGCATATGCCCCTGGTTTTCAGGGATGCAGCTATAGAGAGTGTAGTTTGCATTGCCCTCTAATAGGAATTTTGCCCCCTAAAGAAATTACCTTTCAGTCCCCACATTTCAAGCATTGCAGAGAACGAGCCATCATCATTTATTCTAGAAACCCTATATTCCCTTGCTGACTTTGCATACTCATTTTCTTTGGATTCCTAAACTTCATTTCCAAAGGCTCAACTGAAGTTTTAAGTAACTGAAATGCTAGACATTTAGGAATGAAGGGGAGCCGAATTCTTATTTTTTGGGGGGAGGGGGTGCCCTCATTTTGCCACCCTCCCCACTATATCCCTGGCCTAATTCCTATTTCTGAAAAATGGCATAATAACATTACAGTTTTTGTTGTAAGGATTCAAAAACAGCAGTAAAAAAAAAGCAAGCCACAGAAGGGTTACAGTGCATTTCTGAGTATTTGCAAAGGAGAAATAATGGTGTGTTTCACATTATTTTTCCCCACTTAAAACTGCTTCCTGTGGAATACATTGTCATAATTTCAATCATGTTCATTGAAATGATGGAATTTAATTTATATGTATTATCCTGTCATTTCTTAGATTGTACGCCATAGGCAGGTTTACTCTTTTATATTTATTGTTTTTATGTACAGTGCTATATAAATTATTTATATATATATATATATATATATATATATATATATAGAGAGAGAGAGAGAGAGAGCGCAAGTGGGAAGCAAATGCAAATTGCAAAGACAAAAAAAAAAAGTAAAGCTTTCAGGGAAGCTGGCATCCCTATAAGCATTTCTTCAGTGTACAAATTAGGCAAGCAAAAAAACCCCTACTGCATATGTGTGTTTGTCTACAACTCTTTTGTAACATAGTCTTTGTAGATTGAAGTTTCAGTCCTGAATCATTATCATAGCCATTTTCTAGCTGCTGTATCCTTTATGAGTAAATGCATTTTCATTGCTGTTGGCATTTTTTTCCATTGAAAAAGTGACAAGCAAAATGCAACACATTTTCCATTGTGCTTTATTCCAACCAGTAGTAGAGTCTCTCTAGAATGTAGGATAGAAATGTCACTATGATTTGACATATGTTGTTGATGGAAAACTTCTTAACACTGGCAGCATTAGATGTTTTCTTTGGGTTGTGTCATTTTGTCCTGGGTAATTTATTTACCTAGGTAAGCATAAACTCATCTGAAAAACTAATATCCAGAAAAGAACATTTTCTTCTTGAGCATATTCAGAATTCAGAGACACTGTGTCTGGCTAATTACTCATCCCAGGTCAGGCTTGATATACTTGTTCTTTTTGAGAAACCTATACTTCTGTGCAGAGCCTGTGTGGTGTGGTGGTTTGACTATTTGACTAGGGATCTGGGAGACCAGGGTTCAAACCTCCACTCAGCGATAGAAACTCATTGAATGACTTTGGACACATCACACTCTTTGAATCGCAGAGGAAGGCAATGGTAAATCTCTGAATAAATCTTAGCAAGAAGTCCCTAGGATGGAATCGTCTCAGGGTTGTCATGAGTCACAAATGACTTTAATGCACATAACTACTATTTTTTGTGACTTCAAAAAGGAGGAACAAACGTCTGTAGCACCTGTGAAGTATTAGTTTAACTATCATGAAAATAAAATATATGGGAATGAAGGTAAGCATTTTTGCTTCAAAAATACTGTATGTTAGAAATGCTTCAATTGTGTGCAGTGGTTCCAGTCTAATGGAGAAAAAAATCCATTCCAAGTTTTAGAATGAATTCTATAGAAGTTATCCAGTGTTCCAGCCTACTCTCAAAATATGCTTAGCACCTTAGATAGCTCTTTTAATGTTCACTGTTTTCTTTTTAGTGACACACATACAATAAGCGTAAATCCTGCTCAAGTCTGCATACATCTTCTTTTGGTCATTACAGAGATTCAATTTCTCTCCTCCCTCTACCATAACCATAGTTTCCCCAGGACCCACTGTTTAGCTGCCACATCCCTTCTTTGGCCATTCATTGAATAATAGAGTGGGGTGGAGAATGTCTGGCTATGTCCCCCTAGCCAGACACAAAATGATAACATCATACACTGAGATCTCTACAGGACCCTGACAGATCTCACCAAATGATTTTTTTGTGTCTGGCTACAGTGACATAGCCAGACCCCCTCAGTCCCTGCTATCCACTGACCATGGATTGGGAGCTATAGAGCTAAACAGTAAGCTCTGAAGGGTATGACAGGAAAGTGGTGGCATTGTTCTGACTGGAAATTTTATGTTATACTCCATAATACAGAATCCCAGCCATCAGAGCAAGACCCTACTGCCATGGGAGCAACCATCTGCTACTGGTCATGTGCAAGATCTGCTTAACCCTGTCCCCCTTTTTATAATAATAAATAAATAATAAAATCTTTATTTATATCCCGCCCTTCCAAAAAGATCAGGGCGGCTTACAATAATGCAACAGGTGCAATTGAATACAGGATTAAAAACATATAACAATCAATACAATACATAGTCTAAAAACAATAAAAGCCCCGTTAGCCCATCCTCATGGCCACGGAAGAGGAGGGAGGCCCACAGGATATTTAATCGGGGAATGCCTGCTTGAATAGGAAGGTTTTGAGGTCCTTCCTAAATTGGGCCAGGGTGGTAGATGAGTGGAGCTCTGTGGGCAGCGTGTTCCAAAGGGCTGGGGCAGCTGTGGAAAAGGCCCTTCTTGAGGTAGAAGCTAGCCTGGCCCCAGGCACCTTCAGCAATTGCTGCCCAGATGTTCTGAGGGTGCGAGGCGGATTGTACGGGGAGAGGCGGTCCTTTAGGTACCCTGGGCCCAAGCCATTTAGGGCTTTATAGGTAATAACCAACGCCTTATATTGAGCTCGGAAGCGAATGGGCAGCCAGTGAAGATCTTTAAGCACAGGTGTTATGTGGCTGGTCCTGGATACGCCAGTGACCAGCCGGGCTGCCATATTCTGTACCATTTGGAGCTTCCGAGTTTGGTATAAGGGTTGCCCCATGTAGAGTACATTGCAGAAGTCCAATCTTGAAGTTACCAGAGCATGTACAACAGTTTCTAGGTCCCTCCGGTCCAGGTATGGGCGCAGCTGGCGAATCAGCCGAAGCTGGTAACAAGTGTTCTTGACCGTCGCATTCACCTGAGCGGTCAGATGAAGCGACGAATCAAGAAGCACTCCCAGACTGCGCACGGAGTCCTTCACAGGGAGCGTGACCCCGTTCAGGACAGGTGGAACCACCGCCATTCCTGGACCGGGGGAACCTATCACTAGTACCTCCGTTTTCTCTGGATTTAGTCTGAGTCGGTTTTTCCTCATCCAGCCCATTACTGACTCCAGACAGGCCACAAGAGGAGAGACGCCATCCCCAGTCACTGCATCAGTCGGAGACATAGAGAAAATAATTTGGGTGTCATCAGCGTACTGATAACCCCGCGCCCCATGTCTCCGGATGATCTCTCCCAGCGGTTTCGTGTAAATGTTAAATAGCATGGGAGACAGAATGGCTCCTTGAGGGACCCCAGTTTTAAGGGCCCGCTCGCTGGAGCACACGTCTCCCAGCTGCACCATCTGGGACCTCCCAGAGAGGTAGGAATGGAACCACTGGAGCGCAGTGCCCCCGATTCCCACCTCAGCCAGGCGCCCCAGAAGGATACCATGGTCTATGGTATCGAAAGCCGCTGAGATGTCCAAGAGCACCAACAGGGACACGCTTCCCCCGTCGACGCTCAGACGGAGATCATCGACCAAGGCGACCATGGCCGTCTCAACCCCGTGACCCGCCCGGAAGCCAGTTTGAAATGGGTCCAGATAATCCGTTTCATCCAAGACCGTCTGAAGCTGGATCGCAACCGCCCTCTCGATCACCTTTCCCAAGAATGGTAGCAGCGAAACAGGCCGATAATTATTATGTACCAGGGGGTCGAGGGAGGGCTTCTTTAGGATCGGTTTTACAATGGCCAATTTAAGATCCGATGGAAATTGCCCATCCCTCCAGGAGGTGTTAATTATCCGGTGTAACAATGACGTTACCACCGGTCCCCCCTGGGCCGCTAACCACGAGGGGCAGGGATCAAGAGAGCAGGTTGTTTTCCGAACACTTCCGAGGATCTTGTCCACATCCTCGGTACTCACCAACTCAAACTGATCCAGTGTAACATAGTCCGCGGAGGCTCTGGACACTTCTACCTTAGGCTCTGCCATAATGTTGGCGTTCAGACCTTCGCTTATGCGAGAAGTTTTATCCACGAAAAAGTCATTAAACAGGTCACAGCAGGCCTTAGAAGGTTCAAGGATCTGGTTCAGGGCAGGAGGGAGCTGAGTTAGCTCCCTGACCACCCTGAACAACTCTGCCGGACGTGACTCCGCGGACGCAATACGAGCACCATAGAACGAATTCTTTGTTGCTCGTATTGCCTCTCCATAGTCCTTTAACAGTCGGTCTAGGAGAGTCTTGTCGTCTAAGCAAAGGTGTTTCCGCCAACGGTACTCTAGCCGTCGCAGAACCCGCTTCCTCGCCCGGAGATCTTCCGTATACCAGGGCTTACGATTGGAAGCGGGCCTGAGAGGACGCTTGGGAGCGATCCTGTGTATAGCCCCAGAAAGACCGGTATTCCAAATACCGGTAAGGGCGTCAACAGAGTCGCCGTCATCTCCAACCGTGAGCCCCTCTAAGGCTTCCTGGAACCTCTCAGGTTCCATCAGCCTTCGAGGGTGGACCATCCTAACTGGTCCACCACCCCCGGGGGGGATCTGGGTAGAAGCCTTGATTTTCACCTCTACCAGGAAATGATCCGTCCATGACAAGGGGGAAACATTAGCGATTTCCACCCACGGATTTTCCGCCTCCGAACAGAAGACCAAATCGAGCGTATTACCCGCACAGTGCGTAGGACCCTGTATCAGCTGGGACAGGCCCATGGCCGCCATGGTCTCCATGAATTCCCGAGCCGCACCGGGTGGAACATAGCTGGCCGTGAGGGAGATGTTGAAGTCGCCCAGGACAAGAAGCCTGGGCGTCTCCAACATCAGCTCAGCGACCAGCTGTGTCAGCTCGTTAAGGGAGTCCGCTAATGCACGGGGTGGCCGATACACTAACAGAATCCCCAGACTGTCCCTAGCCTTTAGGGTCAGGTAAATACACTCGATATAGGAGGTCTGTCGGATGTGGTTCCTGGTGAGGGACACGGTGTTTCTGTGTACCAAGGCCACACACCCCCCCACCCACCTAACCTGCGCTGGTCCTTCACCGAGAACCCAGCAGGCAGGGCCTGAGCCCACACAGCATCCCCTTCAGGCCCCAGCCAGGTCTCGGTAATGCAAGCCAGGTCACACTTAGAGTCCTCCAGGAGATCCTGGAGGATGTGGGCTTTGTTGTTAATAGACCTGGCATTGCACAGGAGCAGCGACAGGGTTTGTGGCGCGGTTGGAGAGACCCTCAGGTCCTTTAGGTTGGGAGGGGGACAGGAAGGCGGGATAGATATGATGCATCTATCTCGCCTTCCCCTGGAACGCAAGTCCCTTCTCCCACCGCCATACCTCCCCCTGCCCCACACAACCTCAATTGGAGCTCCGCCCTCCCAGATGACTTCCCCGGCCCGGGCTCCCCCCGCATCCCTAACCTCCCCCCAACCCTCTATGGCAGCTAATGGAGCAGAGGGCAGCCACTACAGGCATCCTCATGCTCCCTGGCTAACCCAAGCCTCCCACGCCCTGATGGGAGCTGCGCAACTGCGCAGCTCCGCAACTGCGATGTTCCCCAAGTCCGTGGGCGGCACTCCCGGGGCGGTGCGCAGATG
>NW_024803679.1:0-7032 GCF_019175285.1 Sceloporus undulatus | reverse complement strand
CCCCCCCCCCCCTTAACTGCTTTTAAAAAATTCTCTCCTTCTACCAAGAGTGTTTAAAGAGAGGAGATGCTTCACATTTATGTGGCTATTTGCACAAAGGCATAGCAAGAGAAATCTTTCCATATATTTGTTTGATGTGGCTACAGAGAAATCAAAGCTAAAAAGATCAAAATGCTCCAAAGACTGCAGGGCTAAAAGGACAATCTGAAAATGTGCTTCATTTAATGGAAAAATTTCCATGTGAAGAATCCCTAGAGGTGTTCTTTTTTTAACACTTGCATTGCAACTTTATAAATAGCAGTTGGCTCTTCAGTGATCCACATATAACTTGGGCGAGATCAGAAGATTCCCTTCAGCTGCCCAGCATGAGATGTGTGCGTACGACTCATTGTGTGCTTACAAACTTGCTTCTCTTTTGCACACCCTAAGAACAGCCTCCCCTGCTCCAGTGCAGTGGACATTTGAAAGGTCTTCTGAATTACATAGTGCATTGTCAAGAGGCGTTTAAGGAACAGGAGGTGAGAAATCTATGGCCTTCCAGATGTTTTACACTGCTCCTTAGCACTAGCCATATCCTAGGAGCTGAAGGTTCCCCACTCCAGATGTAGAGCTACTGCGGGCTTAGTCTCTCTTATATAAAATTCTGAAATCCAAAATATTCCAAAATCCTCCACATGGATGACTGTGATAGTGACATCTTTGCTTTCTGACGGTTCAATGTACAGAAACTTTGTCTCATGCACAGAAATTATTAAAAAATATTGTGTATAAAATTACTTTCAGGCTATGTGAATAAGGTATAAATAAAACAATTGAACTTCATGTTTAGACTTGGGTCTCATCTCCAAGGTATCTTATTATGGATATACAAATATTCCGAAATCCAAAAACATCTGAAATCCCAAACACTTCTGGTCCCAAGCATTTTGGATAAGGGATACTCAGCCTTTACTACAAAATAAGAGACAACATCTGAGATGCTGCACCACTAGACATAACCAGTGATGGAGCTCTGTCACTGTAGTTACATATGATGATGCTACTCCCTAAAAACCTATCTTTTCAGCCCGGCAGTGAAAGGGCTCCTGAGGCACAGGACATCAGAACGCTGAGAAATGATTTCTGCAGCACTTCCCAGTCATGGGTTGCATTGAAAATAGGCAGTTAGAGAAATCTCTTGGGGCTCTGCCATAATTACTTACCTCAATGCATCCTGTAGCTGGCAGAGCACTGCAGAAATTATTTCCCACTACCCCAATGTGCAGTGCCTTAGAAACCTTTCAGTTTTGGTACTGCCAGGCTGAATGGGTAAGTTTTGGGGGTCACATTTGGTCATTCATGAATGTAAACATGAATCTTTACTAAAAGATCATGAGTCCAGCTTATGATATTGTAACATCAGAACAGGATGCCATCCTCTGATTATAAAATAAGAGACAGTGGGCTAAAGCAAATGGCCGATAAAGAGCAGTCAGAGGCCGCTCTGGCTGCCATCAGACTGGGACTGCGGCAACCACACAGACTGTTCCTGAAGCAGGCCGCTGCCGGAGTCCCAACACAGTGCCACCAGGAGTTGGAGTTAATCCGCTTGTTTTTGATCTGGCCCAAAAAACCGGATTGATTTGCCGGAGTGGCTTCTGGCCACTTTGGGGGAGAGTATCGTTTCTATGCCACACGCCCAACGTCACTGGAAGCCGCCTTATTTGGCCCTATGCGTTTCAGCCCTATGACTACAATATTTACCTGGGAATAAGCACCACTAACTATAGTGGAACACTTAGAGTAAACATGCGTTGGCTTGAGTTTCCAAAAGCACTACTGCTTATGCCAAGGTGGGCAATTTTTGCCCCATATTGTTGGATTGCTATTCCCATTGGCTTAGCTTGCATAAGTAATAATGAAGCCTGGTGAGAATTACTGTACAATCCCAGAATATCTGAGAGGCCACACAATGCCCACCACTGGCGTATGTAGCGCTTGCCATGCAACCATCAGGATTATAGCAAAGGATATCAAAGGCTTGTGCCACATCCTACTTAGTGAGTAGCCATGGTCCGCCATTGAGTGCGCACACAACAAAAAGCAGACAGCCCAATTCTTGAGATGTGTATCTGTATGATACGGTGCCAGTATATGATTTTTTTTTTCATTTCATTTCTTTGCCACCTTTCTCCCAGGAAGGGACCCAAGGTAAAATATACAATATCTATAGTAAGAACCCAGGGAAGTGAGCTGCCATTATGGTGTTTTCCATGCTGCTTCAGCTAGAAGGAAGTGTTCTTCCCAATGGCCTTATGAGCAGGAAAAGAGGAAGAACAACAGGAGAGGAATGTATTTCAAAGGAAGCATTTAATAGAATTATAAAGTTGGAAGGGCCATCTAGTCAAGCTCCCTGCCATGCAAGAATTCACAGCTAAAGCACTGCTGAGAGATGGCCATCCAATTACTGTTTAAAGACTTCCAAAGAAGAAAGCCCACCACCCTTTTAGGCAATCTATTCTGTTGTCAAACAGCTCTTGCAGTCAAGAAGTTCTTTATAATGTGGAATCTCTTCTTGTACTTTGAACCCATTGATTTATATTCTGATCTCTGAAAACAAGCTTGCTCTATCTGTATAGAAGATGCATAGAAGACTGGGTGCAGGGTTTCAAAGCTGGGCAGTGGCACGTGAGTTTGTACAAAACACATTCAACAGAAGGGATCCACACAATATAATAATGCCATCCTCCCATACTGCCATTGATGTTTAAATCAACCATCTAAAAAAGATCAAGGTTGACATCACCAGCATACATGAAACTCAGAAGGCAAACAAACAAGTGGCACAATGTAAGACTAGAGAGCAGGTTTTATTGGGAAAGGGAGAGGATAACAGCTGCATAGCATTTGTTGTCAAGAAGTAGGTTGTGCCATTAGTGAAAAACTGACATAATTTTGTCCCAGATTAGACTCCTTACTTTGCAGTTGTCATAATATCATATGTATGAGATCATGAGAGTGATCTCGAGATGAAGAAGCTGATAAACTGAAAAATTCAAAAGGGCAATGAAAGTACTAACTTAAATATTCAAGTAGTAGTAAAAGAGTGGCTGGAAAGAGAACATTCACAGAGTAGTGACATGGTACATTTTATAAAGACACCCCACCCCCAGAACTGCCATCTTTCCTTCAAGCAGTTGGTTATGTGTTATGAACGCAATGCTCCTATTTGAAGGAGTCCCAGTGGCACAATGTTGAACCAAACTGATTTTGTCATGATTGACATCAAGTGAATAATTTCTGACTCCTTGGTTATCAGCAACTGCATCATATACACTGGCTCATATCACTGCCTCCTACGTTCTGAGATTTCCATTAATATGACCCAAAGGAAAAGTTCATCAAGAGAAATTGGTTCATGACATTGAAATATACCTTCAGTAAAAACCTTTGTTCAGTGAAGATTACAGTAGCAGAGCTGCACAAATGTGAAGAGTTTGATCTGGATAAACAAAAGGCAATACAGTAACTGCATCATCATATAAGTACAGAACAAGCACCTTAGATAGAAGAGAATAAGAGAATAAATAAGATGTCTGGAAGAGCTCAACAGAGAATATGTGTGTGTATTCAAGTCACTTGTCAACTGATGGTGACTCCATGAATTTCACAGGGTTTTCTTAGGCAAGGAATACTCAGAGATGGTTTTGCCAGTTCCTTCCTCTGAAATACAGCCTACAGCACCTGGTATTCATTGGCAGCTTGCCGTCCAAGGATTAACCAGTAGCCCTACTTAGCTTTCAAGATCATATGAGATCTGGTGTCTTCAGGGTATTTAGGTCTGGATGGATGAAATCTACTTCATGTTATGCAAAGAAACAAGAGTAAAAACAACAGAAATTTATGCAGAATGTAGAAAGAAGCAATTAACAGGACCTGTAAAGAAGAGGAAGCATTTCAAAACCAACAAGAGAGTCATTTGAAATTTTGCATCCTGGTTCCATTGACAGACCACAATGGAGAAACAGTGACAGAACACACACATGAATATGATTTGTTTAGTATTCATCAACCACATATATTTCTTGTCTGTTGCAACGGCACAAGTAACACTGTTGGCAGAATTTGACACCCCACGTCTGGTTCATTAGGAAGAAGTAAAAAATGAAGAAAATTAAGAGAGGCATAAAGGTGGCATACATGTAGAATATCTGGAAGCCAATGGAGAGAAGCTACAGAAAGCTTTGCAGGATAGTTATACTGTATAACATTCAGTTAAGAAAATCTCTTTACCCAGAGAAATTACAGTGGGCTCGTGCCATCTGCTTACTTGCTATCGGGGAATGGCAAGCCCCATTGTTCCCAATGCTGTCACCGGTGCAGGAAGGGTGTGTTTGTGCCCATCCGTCCCCGCACTTTCTCTCCTAGGAAAGCGCATGCCCCTCCTGCTCCTCTGCCCAAGACACACATGGCAGAGCACCCAGCCCACCTCTGGCACCAGGCTCAGCAGCCCAACTGGGTGTCACTTGGTGTGGTTTGCATCCCCACAGTGATGCCACTGGCTGCGTGTGTGTCATGCCACCATTGGGACAATGGGACTTGAGGTCCTGCATTTTTTCTTATCCACAGGGTGTGTGTCCATCTGGAATGGATTCCCCACTGATATGAAGGGCTGACTGTACTCTTAACCATTCTGCAGACCAAGAAGGCTGATGCTGAAAGCATCTCTAATTTCACAGCTATCATACCCATATAATAGGACCACAAAGTCTTCACTTTTCTGATCTTGAACCTCATAGTGTGATGCCAAATTCCTGAACTAACGGTGTCACTTGGAGTTGCAGGGGTGTGGTCCACAGTGGGTGACAGCCCAGAGTGGGAATGTCATCTGGTGGAGTGGCACAACTGGAGGGACTGGCACAGCTGCAAGGCGAGCGAGAAAGCATGTGCACCAGACCATAAATGGGCCCTTTGGAGGCCGATTCACTGTCCCCCCTCAGTAATAGTCTAGGCAGACAGGTAGCCAGAGGGCATCCCCCCCCCACACACTGGGTGACACTAACTTTAGTGACACCACAATCCTGAGCAACATGGAATCAGCAGATTCTGGAAGGATATCTAAACAGTGAAGCACAGTCATGTAGTAAAATGACTTATCCAGAATTGCAGAGAATATCAAGTATCGTGCTTATACACATTCAATAAGAAATTGAACTTAATAAAATTCAGTATAGTATCAGTGCTGTCTGTAAACATGGTGTATTTTCCACCATGAGCTTGATGGGAAAAAATCAGCACCGAGTGCACTACTGAGAGCTATCTTTTTGAAGAGTTGTGGTGTATTACTGGAAATTGAAGTATGCACTAAGATGACAACATCTCCCCAAACTGGTCATAGGCTCTGCAGCCTTGGAATCACTGTTCTGCTGAATTCATAAGAAGTGGTTAGCATATACTGAGAATGGTTTGTTCATCTCCTCTTCGCAGATGATTCCACTGACTTTGCCAGTAATCCAGCAAAACTGCAGATGAAATCGGTTTAGGTACAGTACTTCAAACATCATATGCCATCGGGCTGGACATGAACATTACAAAGACAAAATAGATATGCAGCAAGTATTGCACAAGGGCATAGTCTTTTAAAATATAAGAGATGATCTTAAAGAATGTAAGAGCAATGTGTACTGTGGAAACCTGTTGTTTTCCTCCATCTGTTTTGCGCTTGTACAAATGGAAAGGTGGCCTCTATTCCTCCCAACACATTCAGACAATTTTGGGAGATGCAGAGTTCCTTTATGCAGAGGTGAAAAATTGCTCTTCATCTATGATTCTGCCAGCCCTAATATATGATGCTGACTGCTGGAACTCTGTTCAAAAGGAGGAAAATATCCTCTGTGTTGCTCAGAGGACTATGGAAAGAAGGATGTGCAAAGTGAAACTCTGTGATTATGTTCAGAATGCTATACTTGGAGTGTAGACAGGTCTAATAGATTTCATTCCAGACATTTAAAACTAAGAACAAAGATGAGCAGGACGTTAGTAGGCAAGAGAAGAGCCCACCTATCATAACTGAATGGATCCCAAGGGAGCACAAATTGTCTCTTTGGCCTGCCAAACCAATGATAGAAGACCAGGTAAAGCAGCTATCTTGTTTCTGTTCTTATCCTATTTTCTCAACAATGATTCAGATTCACATATCACTAGTGTCTTTTATTCTAGTCACCTCTGTCTGTAAAAAGACTAGAGCTGTGTGGATCTGCATCACTGATGAGAAGCAAGAGTGGGGATGTATACAACAAGAAAGATACTTCAATCATAGATGGGTTTTCAAACACCTATTTGTCAGTTACCGCTGACATCTTTATAAAAGAGCTTTCTGTAGCATGCAGTGTGAGAGAGAATTATCATATACTGAATAGACACAGTTTAGATATGTCCTTAAATATTTCACAGGCAAGAGCAAACTGTGTGCTTGATACATATATATGTTCTGCTTTTTGATATTCCCAACAGTATTTTCATTTTTAGAAAATGTAGACATTTTTTGAAAAACATTTAAAATAGCATCACTTAAAGACTAGCTAATTAAATGACTTGGCTTAAGGGAAGTGGATAATTTCCTTAATTAAGTAATTAGTAAATTAACTGAATACACAGCAGAAATGATATTCAAAAATATGTAATGTTACTGGAAAAAAGGCATATTTTATAGAATGCTGGCATACACATTATGTTCATATAAGCCATGATGGGAATTTAATTTGTTTTTTACAGTGAACAATTTTACACGTTCTTGAGTAGCTGGAACTGTGTCACAAGGTAAAGAATAAAGAAGATGAGAACATACGCAACAGTTTTAGAGTGGTTCACAGGCACTAATTTCAGTCTGAAAAGATGCGTGTAGCAGAACTGCAAGTACTGGCTGGTGTTCTGATGTCATTGGAGTGGTGTATCTGCTCCTGGTTTTAGTCTTTAGAACTTTAAAGAAATTATCCAGTGCATTGAACCCCAAAATAGGTTCTGCATCTTGGCTCGCGCCTTTAAAATCTGGGA
>NW_024803678.1:0-7032 GCF_019175285.1 Sceloporus undulatus | reverse complement strand
GGGTTGCCGACCCCTGACATAGGGAATAGAATCAGCTAGTTAGTTCACTGCTTGTTAATTTAACTTAATCCCCGCCACCCTAATTTACCATTGAACAGCTGCAGTGTGTGATGGGGGTCTTTCTCCTGTTGATCGGGGTGCAGCAGACTGGCATTTCCAGCCTCATCCTGCAAGCGATCACTGGTGCAACAGTCAGAAGCAGAAATCCTTTCACAATTCCTCCTTGTACTTATTGGAGATAGCTCCTGGGAGGGTGGTGGAAACATCAATCTGCTGTACTCCAACTAACAGGAGAACCGACCCTTATTGCTTGTAACACCTGCTGCCTGGTAAATGAGGGCTGTAGGACTTTTACAATCTCTACACATTCCCTACACTACTGAATATGTAGGGCTTATGAATATGAATCAGTTATGAATGCGTAACTCTAGGTCAGTAATGCAAACTTTTAAGAGACTGAGTGCCCAAATGCAATGGCATTCCTGCACCAGGTGTCACCCGGTGCTGGGAGGAGGGGACTTCTGGGGGGGGGGAACCCAAGGCACATTCTCTCAGCCTCAAACTAGCAAACCCCTCTCTGATGAAACTTGCCAAGAAAACTCTATGATGGTTTCACCTTAAGGTCACCATAAGTCAGAAATTACTTGAAGACACCACACACACAAGTTTCGCTCCCTCAGCCTCAGAGAATGGCAGTGGAAATCCTCTTCTGATGAAGCTTGCCTCATGATAATTTCACTGCTCTGGGCCGATTATTTGGAAATGACTTGGAGGCACACAACAACAACAACAACAACAACAACAACCATAATAAATACACAAGGCTCAGCACAATAATAAGAACAAAGGGAGCCAGCAGTTTGAGCATGCGACTCTGGGGACCAGGGCTTAAATCCCAGTTCAGCCATGAAACCCATTGAGAGACTTTGGGCAAGTCACATTCTCTCAGCATTAGAGGAAGGCAATGGCAAACCTCCTCTGAAGAAATGTTGCCAAGAAAACTCCATGGATGGCCTCATTACACCTCACTAAATTACAATTCTCAGAATTCCATAGCATAGCAAGGTGCGAGGCTTCAGGGCTGGAGGGGGCGAGGCATCTGGCCAGAAAAGGTGGGACTTCTGGCCAGAAGGGGCATGGCCAACCCCTCCTTGTTATGGCTCAGTTTTCCACGGGAGAACCTGGTGGCATCAAGGAGCCGGTCCAGCTACGTGAGCCCTCACAAAGGGCTTTGTGTGCCAGAGAGGGAATGCATGCCGCAAGTTCACCACCATGGCTCTAGGTTATACATTCATAACTGCAATTGAGTTCCAGCCAAAGTATGGCTGAGATTCTACATCACTGCATAGCACAAATCCTTGAATGCAGAGTTATATGTTGCTTGTTCTGAATGGTGATAATGTGCAACTGGATGTGCTAATGAGGCCAAATCCTATTGTTAATTGTGACTAAAGCAGACCCATTGTATCAATTAGATCAGTGGTCTCCAAACTGTGCAGTTTGAGAGATTTTGGCCTTCAGCTCCCAGAAGCCTCAACCATGTTGGCCAATAGTCTGGGATTCTGGGATCTGGAGTCCAGAATCCCTTAAAGAGCACTGTTTGGGGTCCACTGAATTAAATTTACTTCCATGTTGAGTCACTGTTCCATTTACTTCCATGTTGAGTCAAGGATTGCTATTGTAGGTCTACACTAGTTAGAACGCACCCATTGGATCCCAGCTTGAATGTGTATTCAGAGGAGTACTACTTCCAGTTTCAGCAGGAGCAGTTGGATATGCATCAGCCAAAAATACATATCTGCATGTGAAACAGCACCGAACGGGCCACTTTGCTTCCGCAACCTTGAGCTGAATGTAGACAGTGTGTGTTGGAAAAAAGATACCAACAGGATTTTGTCCTATTTCCTACCTGACTGAAATAATATATGCAAACTACAAGAAAGGCACAGAGTCACCTATACCGCAGCGTCATTGTTTTCCACCACAACCCTGAATAAGTCATTCCATCTCCCCACCAGCACCAGCTCACCTCTGCAATGATTTTCTCAAGTTCACGGTTCTCCTTCTCCAGCATCCGTGATTTCTCTTCCTCATTGTTGTTAGTGGAGGAGCCTGTCTTCATAGTGTCTTGCTGCTCAGACTGCCACTCTCCCCGGGTGATGAGACGCCGCATCTGAAATAACAGACCCCTCTCCACCATCAGTGTCCAACCATCTTTCGCACACCATACTGTAAGGGAACCACTGGAAGGCCTGAGGGCTCCTTCCCCAATTTACGTTTCTCCTGTAGAAGGGGTGATGTTAAGGGAGAGGGCGCCAGCCTTGATGTGACTGGGGACATACCCAATTATAGCTCTATGGTACAATTAAAACTGCCAGGGTCCCATTCTGTGGAATCCAATGATTTGCAATTTAGGGAAGGATACCTAGCATTATATGATTCTATGATTTTTAGTCACAGGACTCTACTACCTCACTTAACTACAAAATCCAGGATCCCACAGGATGCAGCCATGAGAGGAAAAGTGGAATCATAGTACTATAACTGCGTAGTGTAAATGGAGCCTTGGCTGAATGCTGCCCAGTGTTCCTCCACCTGATGCTCTAGCCAGCAAATAACATTTTGAAGCTGGACTCGGCATCCTCCCTCCCTCCTATTGCAGTCCTGTTCTCTGGCTGGCAAAGTAGAGGTAGAGTAATTCTAGCTCCCTTCCAGGGGAAGATGAAAAAACTGGCAAAACCTAGAAGGGTAGGGACTTACCTTGGGCACAAACAGCACAACCAGAGTGATGTAAGAAGAGAAGACAATGGCGAGTGAGGCAAAAGCAAAGGATGCATCCTGTTGGCTGCTGAGAATCATGGTGACTGGGGCAGTGATGAGACACAGCACCTGCGCAAAGGGAAGAGCCACACAGAGTTTGCATCCACCCAGGAATCATGTTCTTTTTTTAAAAAAATATTTTAATTAGTTTTATACAATGATAATATTTACAATCCAATTCAACAATGTTGTACATTTATTCTCATTCAGTACTTCCTTTCATTTTTCTCTCCAGTTATTTTTCATATTTCCCATTTCACTGCCACCTTTTTCAACACTTATTTTTCTTCTCTTGGTGAAATACCAGATCATAAATTGTTTAATAAACTTCCATCATGGATTTTACCCAAATTTCTATGTTTCCCTGTGGTGATGTTTATTCTTCTCTTCTTCCCCTGTACTCATCTCTTTCAATATGTTCTAAGAATTATTCATACAAAATCACTGCATAGCTCCCTTTTTCTCTCTCATATATTTCATCAAGGGTTCCCATATTTTCTAAAAATCTTCTTTAGACTTTCCTCTTAAACTCATTGTTGAATTATCCATCTCCATGTACTCATAGACTTTGAGTAACCATTGGTCCTGAGTCGGAATTTCGACCCCTTTCCATTTACTGACCATGTAAAATATTAATTTCGCACAATTTCTTTCAAGTGCATCATTTTCCACCATATTTAATAGAAATAATTTAGGGTCTTTATTCAATTTTACCTGTAATATCTCTGTTATTATGGAATGAATCTCCGTCCAGAACTCTTTAGCTTTTTTACATTTCCAGCAACAGTGGTAGTATGTACCTGTTTCTTCACCACATTTCCAGCACAGATTCTTACATTTTTTGTCTATTTTGGCCAAAATATACAGGGTGAGGTGCTATCTATATTGAATTTTGATCATGTTCTCTCTCAAGCTGAAATTTGGGGTAAATTTCATTCATTTATTCCAATTTCCCCCCCATTGTATCAATGAAATATTTTGTCCCATGTCTTTAGCCCAATCTATCATGCTTTTCTTTATCACTTCTTGTTCCATATCATATTTAAACAATAGTTTATATAGACGGGAGATCTCATGTACACCTTCCTCTTTAATTATTTTTTCAAATTCTCTTTCGCCTTTATCTATTCCTTGGGTTTTTTTATCCATCAGAAATCTCTCCTTCAGTCGTCTATATAAGAACCAGTTACATCTGAAACCTTCCATAATTAATTCACTTTCCATCTTCAGTTTCCATTGCCCATCTTCAGTTCCCATTGCCCAGGAATCACATTCTGTAGGTCCCACAGTGCAATCGCCTTCCTCAAACCAGCACCTTCTGGTTGGGTCGAATGGACATCCCCATATTCACTATGGGAACTGTCATTCAATCCATCCAGAGGGTTGAGAAGGCTGCTGTAGGAGCTGTTCAGGGTAAACAGGAAAGACGTCAATGCTAAGTATTACAATATAGTGATGACATTTCATAGTCGACTCTATGATTCACAAACAGCTTGACAACAATCCTGAAAAACTCTGGTTGTTAATCCTGTAATTCAGGGTTCAAGAGACATCATCTTGGCTGCAGTCCAAGAAACAAAACACAACAACAACTGATACCCTACACTGCCTTTGTTGTTATATGACTTCAAATCATTTTGGACTTATGGCAACCATAAGGTGAACCTATCATGGGGTTTTCTTGGCAAAATTATATATTAATGAATTACAGAGCAGTTATGAATCTAGACCTCTTGGCTATCAATCTGTAACTACAGTACAGAATGACAATGAGAACAGAAACAATGTGACTACCATGAAAACAATGACAAAATAATAAATATCATTTAAGGCACAAAATCAATATATCAAAGGAAAAGGAAACTATATATGAATGAATGAATGAGATTTTATTTATATACCGCCATTCCTTCGATCACGGCGGGTTACAGAATAATAAAAATACAAAATTACACAATCAGAGTCTCCCCATATTAAAACAATACAATACAAAACTATAAAATCCATCATTCAATCCTAATAATGAAAACCAGTAAAAACACAGTGGAAGCAGTTCCAACCATTACAATACACACAATACACAAGGAGAAGGATGGCATTAGGACACGTGGGGGAAAGCTTGGCGAAAGAGGTAAGTCTTGAGGTTTTTCCTAAAAGACTCCAGGGAGGGGGCCGAGCGGAGCTCATCAGGGAGAGAGTTCCAAGTCTGCGGGGCCGAAGCAGAGAAAGCCCTATGCGCAGACACCGCATATCTCACATTGGGAACTCTCAAAAGTTGTCTCCTACCTGACCTGAGAGTGCGGGGCAGATTATATGGGGAGAGGCGGTCCTCCAAGTACTCTGGGCCCAAGCCATTTAGGGCTTTATAGGTAAAAACCAATACAGTACCTTGTATTGCGCCCGGAAGCAAATTGGCAGCCAATGCAATCTTTCAATATAGGTGTTATGTGGCTGGCCCTGGAGCTACCAGTGACCAGCCTTGCTGCCATATTCTGAACCAACTGTAGCTTCTGAGTTTGGTACAAGGGTTGCCCCATGTAGAGCGCATTACAGAAATCGAGTCGAGAAGTTACCAGTGCCATGTACCACTGTTTCAAGGTCCCCCCGGCCCAGGTAGGGTCGCAACTGGCGTATCAGCCGAAGCTGATAACAGGCACCTCTGACTGTCGCATCCACCTGGGGAGTCAGGTGAAACGACGAGTCCAGAAGCACTCCCAGACTGCAAACTGTGTCCTTCACGGGAAGCATGACCCCGTTCAGGATGGATGGACAAATTTCCTTCCTGGGACTGGGGGAGCCTATCACTAGGAGGTCGCCGTTCTCTGGATTCAGGCTGAGTCTGTTTTCCCTCATCCAGCCCATTACCGACTCCAGACAGGCATTGAGCGGAGAGATGCCCTCCCTAGTCACTGCATCAGTCGGAGACACAGAGAAGACTATTTGGGTGTCATCAGCGTACTGATAACACTGCGCCCCGTGTCTCTGGATGATCTCTCCCAGCGGCTTCATGTAATTGTTGAATAGCGTAGGGGACAAAATCGGTCCCTGAGGGACCCCAGATGTAAGGGCCCTCTTATCGGAGCGACAGTCCCCCAGCTCCACCATCTGGAATCTACCTGAGAGGTAGGAACGGAACCACTGCAACGCAGTGCCCCCGATGCCCAACTCCCCCAGGCGATCCAGAAGGATACCATGGTCGATGGTATTGAAGGCCGCAGAGATGTCCAAGAGCACTAACAGGGACACGCTACTCCTGTCCATGCCCAGACGGAGATCATCGACTAAGGCGACCATGGCAGTCTCAACCCCATAGCCCACCCGGAAGCCGGTTTGAAATGGGTCCAGATAATCCATATCCTTCAAGACCCCCTGCAGCTGGGAGGCAACCGCTCTCTCGATCACCTTCCCTAGAAATGGCAGCAGTGAAACAGGCCGATAATTATTTCAAATTAGGGGGTCAAGGGAGGGCTTTTTTAATAGAGGTTTTACTATGGCAGTTTTTAGACTAGATGGAAATCGGCCCTCCCTGAGAGATGAATTAACAATTCGGCGCAACATCTCTGTTACCGCCGTTCCCCCTTGAACTGCCAGCCATGAAGGACAGGGATCAAGAGAGCACGTTGTCTTCCTAACGCTGCTGAGGATCTTGTCCACATCCTCGGTACTTACAGACTCAAAGTGATCCAGTACAACTGAGTCTACAGAAGCTCTGGACGCCTCTACTCTCGATTCTGGACTAATAACAGCGTCGAGATCAGCCCTTAGCCGAGAAATTTTATCCGCGAAGAAGTTGTTAAATTCGTCACAGCAGGCTTTAGATGGCTCCAATATTGGGTTCAGGGGGAGAGCCAATTGAGTGAGCTCTCTCACAACCCTGAACAGCTTTGCCGGACGCGACTCCACGGACACAATACGTGCAGCGAAGAACGAATTCTTAGCTGCATCTATTGCCACTCCGTAGGCCTGCAAATGAGACTCTAGGAGTGTCTTGTCGGCTAAGTCCTGATGTGTCCGCCATTTGCGCTCTAGTCGTTGTGCAGCCCACTTCCTTGCTCTGAGATCTTCCGTATACCAGGGCTTCTTATTGGAAGCAGGCCGGAAAGGACACTTGGGAGCAATGCTGTGTATAGCCCTGGAGAGATCAGTATCCCAGGTGTTAGTCAGGGCATCAACAGTGTCGCCGTCAGTTCCAACCAAATAGCCCTCTAGGGC
>NW_024803677.1:2298-7033 GCF_019175285.1 Sceloporus undulatus | reverse complement strand
TTTTTTGTTGGGTGGATGAAAAATTGAGTTTTCAAAAACCAACGAGTTGACAAAAGCAGACAGCTCAGGGTTGGGTCAATTTCAGTGAGAACCAAGAGGTTGTGAGGAATCTTCTGCTTTAGATAGTATACCTGAACTCTGAGCAATCCTTGCAGATTCCCTTATTGTGATCAGTTGACACCACTGCAGTCTTGCTTCCAACTCACTGGAAGTGGCCTCTTCCAACTCTATGATTGTGTACTTCACCCAACAGTCTCAACTCTTTCTTCCAGGTGTGGGTGCAGGGATATAACCATGTCAAGCAAATTAATAAAATAAAGTGCATTGATGGAGCAACAAAGCATCAGATGGAGCTAGCCAAGAATGCAGGCCTCCAAGTGAAAGTTGCCTGTGCAATAAGAGGCTATTACTGTATCTTTTAATGGACACTGAAGCCATTGCTGAGACTATTTCAGGATGTGTCTCCACAGTGATCAAATGAACAACCTAATATGAAGACTCCTTTGTCATTTCTTACCCCAAACAACTGCAGCCAGTCTTCTGTTTCTGGTCATTCACAGCCCAGGTTGATTCCTTCACATTAATCTAGCAAAAGTGTCCAAATATTTCACCTTTGTTTCCTACCTTTTGGTGCCCCGACTGCATTCTTTATGCTGGCTCCCTGCCCTCAAGTCAGCCCCAAACCATGGCAACTCTGTGGATGAGATATCTTCAAGCTTTGCTATCCTCCATTGCTCTACCTAGGTCCTGTAGATTCATGCTCATGACTTTCCCAATTGAATCTAGCCATCTGGTGTGCGGCCTTCTTCTTTTTCCACTAACCTCCACCTTCCCAAGCATTGCAGTCTTTGAAATTGAAATTTAATCTTTGAAATTGTTTAATTTCTTTTAAACTTTGTATTTTAAAAGTTTTATACTGTTTAATTTAGACTGTTTTAAATTCTGTTAGCTGCCTTGAGCCCCTATATCAGGAGGAAGGTGAGATACAAATAAATAGAATAATAATAAATAATAATAATACAGGCTTTTCAAGAGAGCCATGCCTTCTCATACCATGGCCAAAGTACGATAGCATTAGTTTCATCATCTTGGCTTCCAGGGAGAGTTCTGGTCTGTTCAAGAACCCATTTGTTTGTCTTCTTGGCTGTCCATGGTATTCTGAACACTCTGTCCAGCATCACATCTCAAATGAGCTGATTTTCTTCCTATCTGATTTCTTCATTGTCCAGCCAGACATGGTGATGACATGGCTTGGACAATTCTGACTTTAGTGCCCAGTTGTATGTCTTTACTCTTTAGGATCTTACCTAATTCTAGCACATGTTCTACTTCCTTCAAATTTCACCATGACCTTGCCTCTCAACTGTCATGATCTGATACATTACGTATTAGAAAAGAAGAAGGCTTTCTTCATGGTGGTGCCCCAAATTTTCAAAGCCAGGTAATGATTTGGGTTTGTTTGTTTGTGCCAAATTAAAACATGGATGTGGAAAAAAATTAAAATGGATTTGGAAAATTGGGCCAGTTTAAGGACATCTTGGATGGGCAAAATCGCAATTATCAAAATGATGGTGTTACCTAAGTTAATTTTTCTCTTTCAAAGTTTGCCAATAATTTCTAATGATTTGCCTTTTAAGAAATGGGAATCAGATATTTCTAAATTTATATGGAGCAAGAAGAAAGCAAGAATAAGGAGTAAGATATTACAAGACTCGGTAGATAAAGGAGGATTAGCTCTCCCAAATATAAAGTGGTATTATCACGCCTGTGTTCTGGATTGGGTAATAGATTGGCTTAATTTGAAAAATAAGAGGGTAATAAATTTAGAGAAAGTGGATTTAAAATTTGGATTACATGGTTATCTTTTCTATGACAAAATCAAAGCAGATGGGAACTTTAAGAACCACTTTATAAGGAAAAACTTATACAGAATCTGGAACAGATATAAAGAAAAATGGTGTAATCAACTCCCACTATGGACGTCACCTAATGAAGCCTTCTTTAAAAGAGAAGAAATGAAGGAAAGTTGCTGGGTCTTATATGAAGATATAACCAAATTACAAAGTGGAGATAGAATTATGAAATCACAAGAGGAGTTAAACAAAGAAGGATATAAATGTAACTGGTTCACATACAGACAGTTTAAGGAAAGATTCATGGATGATAAGAAAAAATTAGGGATTGGACAGGTAGATCAGGATTTGGAGAAAATAATAATTACGAAATTATATACAGCAATTAGAAAGTTAGAATTAGAACAGGAAACAATAAAAGAATTTATGATTAAATGGGCAAGGGACATTAACCATCCGATACAATTGGAACAATGGGAAAAATTGTGGAAGATAAAGATGAAATACACACCAAATATAATGATAAGAGAGAATTTGTATAAAGTAATGTATAGATGGTATATGACCCCTTTTAAATTGGCCAAAATGTTCAAAAACAATAAGAATAAATGTTGGAAATGTAAAGTAGAGGTAGGGACATATTTACATAGTTGGTGGCAGTGTAAAAGGTTAGAAATATACTGGAAAGAAATTCATAATGAGATTAAAGAAATTTTCTGGATAAAGGATATAGGGAAGGCCGGCCCATTGATGTATCTCCTGGACATGACAGACACCAAGGATTTGAATAAAGAAAATGAAAAACTGCTCTTTTATTTGACGGCCGCTGCAAGGGTTTTGGTGGCCAAAGTTTGGAAATCGGAAGAAATACCAACAATCGAAGAATGGAGATTGAAAGTGCTTGAATTTTTTGAAATGGATAAGCTGACTACAATAATAGGCAATGACACTTTAGATGAGTTTGAAAAAAAATGGGAACCATGGAATAATTATATTCAGAAGGTGAAAAAAAGAGTGTATATATAAGAAGTGCAGTCAGAATCAATATTTTGAAAGTTAGTAAGACAGTGTGATAGGGAGGGTGTAAAAGATAATAAAGATAGTATAGTTAAGTTGGAAACCCTATAAGTGTGATATGTCTGAGTCTATGGGAAGGTATAAAAATGGTTAAAAGAGTTAGTCAAATTATAAAAGAACCATTTGGAGGAAAATGGGTTTGTCTATGGAAGTGATAGGAAAAATAAGTTATGAAGAGGATAGTAGCTAGTAACATATAATAGACAAGTTATAGAGATTTCATAATATAGGTTGAACTTCTATGGGATCATTTGTTGCTCTTGTGTTGTGTAAACCTTGATGTAAAGATGTAAAAAATTTTTAAATTAAAAAAAAAAATTTTCTGGGCCAGGCATTTTTAATTTTCCATTTGTATTTTGATTCTTTAAGATTCATTTCTTGTATTTTCTTAGTGAGATGCTTGAAGAGTTTTGTGCTTCTAAATTCATAGTTATACTGTTTTATATTGTGTTGGTTTGTTTTAAATTGTTCTGTGAACCACACTGAAAGGAACAACTTTATTAATATTTAATTAAATAATTTAAAATTATATTGTGTTCCTGTTTTCAGAATAACTAACTCCCAGATTGAACCGAATGCTTTGCCCCACAGCTCTTCATGTAGCCAACAATGACACAAATAATTTATATCTTGTGATGTCAGTTCATTCGCATGAAGGGGCATTGTAAGGTTGATTTTTAGCAGATTTAATTTACAGAGTTTCCATATAAATAATACACACCATTCATGTTTGTATGTGCATGTACACACAGAAATATACAGTATTAATGGTCATTAGTTCAATGCTAGGGCAAGGCTCTACAACTAGAAATGTTCCAGAGCACCCAAGGGCCAAAATATGCAGAATCTGCTAATAACTAACATATGGCATTTTGTAAATGTCTGCAGGCATTCACCCATTTCCTCCAAGGGATCTTTGTAAAATAACAGATGTCCCATCTTGTTGGAATGGTATGCACACTTTTAACTAATGCATATAGAGCCAGCAGCATCAATAAGGGGGTGTGAACAACACTGGGTGATATCCCAGAAGAGGGGTGACACCAAGCTGTGTGCCTCCCACACCTCTGTGCTGCACATCATGACACGTGGCAGGGAGGAAGAGGCCAAGGGCATCCCTTCCTCCCTGCCCAGCACAGGTTTACTTACATGTAAAGCTGTGCTGGGAAGGGAAAGGGAGGCCCAGGGCACCCCTCCCTCCCTGCCTGGTGTGGGTTTACCCATGTGTAAAGCTGTGCTGGACAGGGAGGTGTGGGTGTGCCCTTTTGACTCTGCCCCCCCACACTGGGTGACATCCTGGTGTGGGATGCCACTGTATAGAGCCAGCATGGTGTAGTAGTTTGCACTATGACTCTGGAGACCAGGGTTTGAATCCTGGCTTGGTCATGTAAAGCCACTGGGTCACCTTGGGCAAGTCATACTTTCTTACCCTCAGAGAATGGCAATAGCAAATCTCCTCTGAAGACACTTGACAAGAAAACCTGTGATAAGTTCATCTCTTTTGGTGATGGTGTGTGCCTTGAAGTCATTTCCAACCTATGGCAACCTTAAATTGAACCTATCATTTGTCCGGAGGTTTGCCATTGCCTTCTCCGGAGGCTGAGAGCATGTGACTTGCCTAAAGTTTCATGGTCAAGCTGGGAATCAAACCCTGGTTTCCAGAGTCATAGTCTAACATTAAAACCACTACTGATACTGATTTGTTGTTACCCGCCTCAATCCTCAAAAGGGAGAGGCGAGTTATAAATAAATATTTATTATTATTATTATTATTATTATTATTATTATTATTATTATTATTATTA
>NW_024803677.1:0-2288 GCF_019175285.1 Sceloporus undulatus | reverse complement strand
CACCATGCTGGCTCTTTGCATTTGGGTTGCCATAAGTCAGAAATAACTTGAAGGCACACAACAACAATGTAGTAAGTATCCATCTCATTTGTACTTATCACGGAAATCTGGGGCTTAATTGGGAGGGAAGGAGAAGTGGGGGATGCTTATATTAGAGGGATTGCTGCAGAGGAGAGAAAGGAAGCAAGAAACGAAGACTGTAAGAAGAACACATATTGACACACAGAGGTTGATGCAAGGCAGGAAGATTACTTTACAAGGAGCACCATCATTTCTTTTACGAAATAAAGAAGACTCCATCTGCTTCCAAGGCAGGAATCTGTCACCTTATTTCTAACCTTTTATATAACACTGTCAAACTAAAATTGTACAGTAAATAATGTATTATGCATAAACCCCAAGTTTCTCTCACATTTAAAATTCATTGTTGATTCTGTCATCAGATTACCTGAAGAATTAACACAGAAGTTATGCATAACTGGAACAAATTCCTAAGACTGCAGGTGGTCTGGGGCCTGGAGGGACTTCAGGAAGAGTCAAGATGAGTGTCATAGAGGCTTTGGCTTAAGAAGCAACCCAAACTAGAGGTGTCCTTTTCCTTCGCTTTTTGTTGACCTAGTGAAACCTGGACAGCTGAGGAAAGAAGAGAAGGTTCTAAAACAAGGGTTGTGGCTTGAGGGATGTTTTATGTCCCTAGTGCTTTGGGGGGGGGGGGCACAGACTGCTAGACAGGCCCAAAAATGAGAGGACAACAAAAACAAAACCAGAAGTGTCCAGAAATCCATTTATGGTGTTGAAAGGGGGGGAGTATTTTTGAAGATACCATGTAGGGACCCACTTTTAAGCAGTAGCGTCACTAGGGTTGGTTTCACCCGATGTGGTAACTCATGATGTCATCCCTTCATTGACCTCCTTCCAAACTATACCCATACAGAATTGTTAGTAATTTTTTCTTACTAATTTACTCATAAATTGTAATTCCCATTTATCACTGCATTTAATGGTAATAGTTGTATCTTAAACAACTGGCAATACTAAAATTATCTTTAAATTACAATATCATATGCACAGAATAAATGTGTTTATATATAGATAGTTTAATGTGATTAAAATGAATATCTGGGAAAAATATAAAGATTTTTTTAAAATTTAAAAAAACAAACTGTTGCCTCTCCTTTCTCCTCCCACTCCTCAGGCCATCCATTCAGCATTTTTAAAGCGATACAGGCAAATGCCACAGCCTATTTCTGCCAAAATACAGATGTTTGAGGAGTAGTGGTCATTAAGGGGGTGCTGGAGTTTAGACAACACCAGATGACACCCTAAGGGGGTGACACCTCTTTTAATCCTCTTTGAAAGGAAAAATGTTGCTCCTGGATGGTTCTAAGAAAGCTAATTGGGTCTTGAGGCAGAGATAGAGGTCTTAGGAGATTTAAAACAGCCTTGCAGCTGCATGTAACCCCAAGGATTCATTTTGTCCCCACCTGTCCTGGAAAAGATGAATGCAAACACATACACCTCAGCCTATTTGTACCTTCACAAGCAATCATCTGGTCAAGTAATAGGACACCCTTTGAAATGGAGGGCATTCCTCCCAGACACCATGGAGTGGTTGGCCAGCCTAGACCTTGACAAGGCAACTGAACTCAGACATGAGTCAGCAAACAAACAAAAAATACAGCTTGCCCATTATGTCACACTGTGCTTCTCTTTGTCAGGGAAGAGAGTCTCTAACAGTTCTACTGTAATGCCAAGAAAGGAATATTCCTTAGGTAGAAAGGAAATATGCATACATACATGCAAATACGCATAGATGTATATAAATGCATACATTATGCTTTTTGCATAGGTACTGGTGCATATATATCCATGTTGCACATGCGCTGATTCAGCATCATTCTGGTACAGAAAACTTAAGGTGCACACATTATATTTTAGCACATGCACTTTTTTGTGTGCTTCCAAGACTTATGGCGGCCCTAAGGCAACTCTATCATGGGGTTTTTTTTGGCAATATTTGTTCAGAAGAGGTTTGTCATTGCCATTCTCTGAGGCTCAGAGAATATGAGTTGCACAGGGTCCACCAGTGGGTTTCCATGGTCAAATGGGGATTTGAACCCTGGTCTCCAGAGTCATAGTCCAATGCTCAAACCATTATGCCATGCTGGCTCTCAGCATATGCACTGTGGCATATATCCATGGTACATATGCATTGATTCAGCAGCATTATGGTTCATAAAATCCTATTATTATTATTATTATTATTATTATTATTATTATTATTATTA
>NW_024803676.1:0-7038 GCF_019175285.1 Sceloporus undulatus | reverse complement strand
GGGGGGTTGTAATTTGTGATCTATGATGTTTTAACTGTTGTATTATTGTTGTTCACCGCTATGATCCTTGGAATAGCAGTATATAAATAAACCATATTATTATTATTATTATTATTATTATTATTATGATTTGGTTTCTTGGAAATACAGTGCTCAGAGGAAGCCTTTTGGTGCGGGACTAGGACTCTGGAGACCAGAGTTTGGATCTCGTTTGCTCAGCTTCAGAGGGTGGCAAAGGCAAAAAAACAGGGAGTCTTTAACAACGTGATTTCCAGAACTATATCTCTCAATTCTTCCTCCTTCTAAGGATCTCTTTTCACTTCCCTCCCTGCCAGGATCTCCTCCCAGCTCTAGGATTCTGTGCATTCTTGCATGGCAGAAGGAGGATGGACTGGATGGCCCTTGGGGGTCTAGGATTCTGTATATTCCAACATGGCAGAAGGAGGCTGGACTGGATGGCCCTTCGTGGTCTAGGATTTTGGGTATTCCTGCATGGCAGAAGGAGGCTGGACTGGATGGCCCTTGGAGATCTGGGAGTCTGTGTGTTCCTGCATGGCAGAAGGAGGCTGGACTGGATGGCCCTTGGAGATCTGGGAGTCTGTGTATTCCTGCATGGCAGAAGGAGGCTGGACTGGATGGCCCTTGGAGGTCTGGAATTTTGGGTATTCCTGCATGGCAGAAGGAGGCTGGACTGGATGGCCCTTCGTGGTCTAGAGTTTTAGGTATTCCTGCATAGCACAAGGGGATGGACTGGATGGCCCTTGGAGATCTGGGAGTCTGTGTATTCCTGCATGGCAGAAGGAGGCTGGACTGGATGGCCCTTGGAGGTCTAGGATTTTGGGTATTCCTGCATGGCAGAAGGAGGCTGGACTGGATGGCCCTTGGGGGTCTAGTATTTGTGTATTTCCTGCCTGGCAGACAGGGGGCTGGACTGGATGGCCTTGGGGTTGGGATTCTGTGTATTTGCATGGCAGAATGGGGCTGGACTGATGGCCCTTGGAGGTCTGGATTCTGTGTATTCCTGCATGGCGAAGGAGGCTGGATGGATGGCACTTGGAGGTCTGGGATTCTTGTATTCCTGCATGGAAGAGGAGGCTGGACTGGATGGCCCTTGGGTCTAGGAGTTGTGTATTCCTGCATGGAAGAAGGGCTGACTGGATGGCCCTTGAGGTCTGGGT
The DNA here is from genome assembly GCF_019175285.1 of Sceloporus undulatus. Taxonomy (NCBI): domain Eukaryota; kingdom Metazoa; phylum Chordata; class Lepidosauria; order Squamata; family Phrynosomatidae; genus Sceloporus; species Sceloporus undulatus. The sequence goes on along the minus strand of NW_024803676.1, from coordinate 5,860 downwards.
TCTGTGTTTCTGCATGGAAGAAGGAGGCTGGATGGATGGCCCTTGGAGGTCTGGGATTCTGTGTATCCTGCATGCAGAAGGGCTGGACTGGATGCCCTTGGGGTCTGGATTCTGTGTATTCCTGCATGGCAGAATGGGCTGGACTGGATGGCCCTTGGAGGTCTAGGATTCGGTATTCCTGCATGGCAGAGGAGGCTGGACTGGATGGCCCTTGGAGGTCTGGTTCTTGTATCCTGCATGGAGAAGGAGGGGATGGATGGCCCTTGGAGTCTGTGGATTCTGTGTATTCCGATGTAGAAGGGGGCTGGACTGGATGGCCCTTGAGGTCTGGGCTTTGCTGTATTCGCATGGCAGAATGGAGGCTGACTGAGGCGCCTTGGAGGTCTGGGATTCTGTGTTTCCTGCATGGCAGAAGGGGGCTGGACTGGATGGCCCTGTGGAGGTCGGTTTCTGTGTGTATTCCTGCATGGAAGAAGGAGGCTGGACTGGATGGCCCCTGGCTGCGGTGTCTGGGCTTTGTGTATTCTCGCATGGCAGCAGGGGGCTGGACTGGATGGCCCTTGGGGTCTGGGATTCTGTGTTTTCCTGCATGGCGAAGGGGGGGGCTGGCTGGATGGCCCTTGTGGGTCTGTAGGATTGTGTTTTCCTGCCTGGCGAGGCGGGCTGGACTGGATGGCCTTGGGATCTGGGATCTGTGTATTCCTGCATGGCAAAGGGGTGGACTTGATGGCCTTGGGGTCTGGGTTCTGTTATTCCTGCATGGCAGAAGGAGGCTGGATGGATGGCCCCTTGGAGGTCTGGGATTCTGTGTGTATTCCTGCATGGCAGAAGGAGGCTGGACTGGATGGTCCTTGGGGTCTAGGGATTCTGTGTATTCCTGCATGGCAGAAGGGGGCTGGACTGGATGGCCCTTGGAGGTCTGGGATTCTGTGTATTCTGCATGGAAGAAGGAGGCTGGACTGGATGGCCTTGGAGGTCTAGGATTCTGTGTATTCCTGCATGGCCGAAGGGGCTTGACGGTGGCCCTTGGAGGTCTGGGATTCTGTGTATTCTGCATGGCCGAAGGAGGCTGGACTGGATGGCCCTTGGGGTCTGGGATTCTGTGTATTCCTGCATGGCAGAAGGAGGCTGGACTGGATGGCCCTTGGAGGTCTAGGAGTCTGTGTATTCCTGCATGGCAGAAGGGGGCTGGACTGGCGGCCTTGGGGTCTAGGGTCTGTGTATTCCTGCATGGCAGAAGGATGCTGGACTTGGATGGCCTGGGGTCTAGGGGGTTCGTGATTCCGCATGGCAGAAGGGCTGGACTGGATGGCCCTTGGAGGTCTGGGGTTGTGTATTCCTGCATGGCAGAAGGGGGTCTGGACTGGATGGCCCTTGGAGGTCTAGGAGTTTCTTTGTATTCCTGCATGGAAGAAGGGGGCTGGACTGGCTGGCCCTTGGGGGTCTAGGGTTCTGTTATTTCCTGCATGGCAGAAGGGGCGGGACTGGATGTGCCTTCGTGGGTCTAGGATTTGTTGATCTTTCCTGCCCTGGCAGAAGGGGGACTGGATGGCCCTTGGGGGTCTAGGATTTTGGGTATTCCTGCATGGCAGAAGGAGGCTGGACTGGATGGCCCTTGGGGGTCTAGGATTTTTGGTATTCCCGCATGGCAGAAGGAGGCTGGACTGGATGGCCCTTGGGGGTCTAGGATTTTTGGTATTCCTGCATAGAAGAAGGAAGCTGGACTGGATGGCCCTTGGAGGATCATTTCCAATTCTAGGGCTCTCAGATTTTCTTCTCTTCCCATTTTATGGAGGGCAAATGACTTTGCTTCAAACTCAGTTGGCACTAATTAAAGCAGTGTGTCCTAACCCCATTTGGGACTTTTAGCCCTCACCTTCCCCATTTCAGCCTCTCTAGACCAAAAGAACTCTGCAGAACTTAAAAGCCTCCATTTTTATTCTAGGCTCAGAAGTGGTTAATAAGGGAGGTCCTTTGCAGTCCAGGCCTCTGGCCATCCTCTTTGGGGTCCCTTCTGACTTTGGGTCCCTTTCATCTTGGATTAGGGATTCCCTAAAGGCCTCCAACTGCCAAGTGCTGAGGCAGAGGCAGCCATTTTGTGTTCCGGTGGCCATTTTCTGCTGCTTGTGACTGTGGGGAATAATATTCCAGAACCTTCTCTGAAGCCTCAGTTGAACAGAGCCTCTTGTTTCTCTCCTGAGGCTCCAGAGAGAGAAGGAGGCCAGGCTCCTTGGGCCAAAAGGGAATCAGTGTGTTTCTTGGTGTGTCTTCTGTGTCTCTTTCCAGAGAGGGGTTTCTTATACAGAAATGGGGAGGATGGTTTTAATAGAAGCCTTATTAGTCTTCACAAACATTGGGCTTTGGCTTCTAAGAGGAGGCCAAAAGGAGCTCCTTTGGAGGTTTTTAAAATCTCCTCACTTTTCTTATTAAGAGATTTTTTAGGCAAGAAGGAAGTTGTCAGAGCAGACCATCTCATATTTCCAAGAATGAAACAAACAAACATACAACCAAGAACAACAAAAATCAGGATTAGACAGAAAAACAAACTGCTTATCTTTTAAAAAGTAGAACCATTTATAAGAGTAAAAATCAGCTTTTGGTGCTTCTACACTTTTATAACTGACTCAGGCTGTGTCTGCACTGAAGAAGTAATTCAGTTCAAAACTGCTTTAACTTTCCTGGCTCCATCCAGTGGAATCCTGGGATTTGTAATTTGTTGCAGCACTAAAGCTCTCTGGCAGAGAAGGCTAAGTGTCACAAAGGGAAAAACCCCAGGATTCCATAGCAATGAAAGGTTAAAGCAGTATCAAAGTGGCTTATTTCTGCAGGTCCTCCTGTTCATTCCTCCCCTCAGTCTCTCTTTCTCCCTGAAGGCCTCAAACTGCCAACTACCAAGCACTGAGGAAGAGGCAGCCATTTTGTGTTCTGGAGGCCATTTTGAGCTGCTTCTGACTCTGGGGAACAGTGTTCTGGAACCTTCTCTGAGGCCTCAGTTGAACAGAGGCTCCTCTTTCTCTCCTGAGGCTCCAGAGTCAGAAGGAGGCCAGGCTCCTTGGGCCAAAAGGAAGGAAGTGTGTCTCTTTGTGTGTGTTTTGTGTCTCTTTTCTGAGAGGGTTTTTTTGCACAGCTCTGCTCCTTCTGGGGAAGATGGGTTTTAAAAGGGATCAGAAATGGGGAGGATATTTTTAATATAAGCCTTATTATTATTATTATTCACAAACATTGGGCTTTGGCTACTATCCCTGTTTTTAATAACTATTTTAATAACTGTCCAGTAATTTAATGGTATTTTATTTTGGATGGGAGTGTTAGGAAGGGTTTGGGATATCATGAAACATGTTTTTATTGTATTGTATGGATCTTTTTATTGTAAGCTGCTAAAATGTGGCCATTCTTGTGTAGTAATTGTCTTGTGATTAGCTCCCACAGCAGCCTTGTAAGGTAGGCTTCATAGGCTCCTAGGGCTGGAAGGGAGCCCCAAGGGACAAACAGTCAGCCCCATTCTGCCCTCCAAGTCTTCCAAAGAGATGACCATCCAGCCAGAGACTCCTCCAATGCGCTTTGAGGCAGCGTCTCCCATAGGTTTGCTCAGAGGTCATGGGATCCACAGTCCCATGGAAACCGGTCCTTACCACCCATTTTGGGTGAAGAGATCCCCCCCTCAGCCCCTGGACTATTTACTACCACTAGTTACTATGGCTGGGACTTAGAGGAGTTTCCTAGGCATTGTCCCCTTCTGCCCTCCATGGCCATTGGCACTGACCTTTTCCCATTGCCTTCCCTCCCTCAGCCCTTGGACCTCCTCCTCCTTCGCATTCAGAGCAACACTTCTCTACGGCTGAGGAGACGGCCTCTGACCCAGGGAAGCTCCAGCCATAAAGGACTGAAGGAGAGGCCTTTCTGGGGCTACAGGAATCAAGGTCTTTGTACTGAAGGCAGGCCTTTATTGCTGGAGCTGAAACAGTACTTCTGTTTAAATGTTTCAGTCCAGGATTGTGTGGAAGGGTTGCAGTTGAGAGACTGATCCCATGCTTTGCAGGAATAAAGCCCCAAATTGAGTGTCTGGCAGCATTGTTTTCCGAGAAAGTGGAAGTTGGATTTCCAGTCCCCAAACAGACAGAGCACCAGTGAGTCCTTTGTGTGGAGACTATGTGTGTATGTGTTGTTTACTAGAGCTTCGTGAGATATTTGTTTCAATGGGTTTATAAAATTAATTTACATACGTCTTCATATCCCCAAAACGAGCATAATCCAGGATGCAATCTTCACTTATAAACCTATACAGAAGAAGCAATGGAAATCCAGGATAAAGTTAGACATCTAAAACAAATGAATTTTAAACAAGCTAACAAGCCAGTAAGATAGCTTGCCAATAAAATAAGGAAGTTAAAAGAACATTATGGAAATAAAAAAAGATTCGACATTAACATCTGGCCATAATAAAATTAAGAAGACCTTCCAAGAATTCTATGCTAAACTATATCACAAACGTCTAAAGCCAAAATAGAGGAGTTTTTGGAAATTAGTCGATTTAAAGTGGGAAAGAAAGTTAAATATCTAGAAATAAATGTAACAAATAAAATTCAAATCTATTTCACAATAACTATGAGACACATGGAAGGAAATCAGAAAAGACCTAGAAAAATGGGGGAAATTATACTTATTGCTATTAGGAAAAATGTCACTGATCCAAATGAGTTTCCTTCCTGAAATGCTGTTTCTGTTTCAATCGATACCCATCATCCAGAATGAAAAACCCTTGAATCTATGGCAAAAGGAAATCTCAAAATTTATTTGGAATTAAAAAAGAGCCAGGATAAAAAGGAAAATACTTTGTGATGACAAAGGTAGAGGAGGGCTAGGTTTTCCAAACTTAAAACTTCATTATGCTGCTTGTTGTTTAGTTTGGATTAGAGAGTGAGTTATGTCAGAGAATGAACAGTTGTTATGTCTGGAGGGTGAACATTTATGATTTGGGTGAAATGGATACCTAATTTATGGTAAAGAGAAAGTTAATAAAGAAAGCTCAAATCATTTCGTAAGAAAAGCTCTATTGAAGATCTGGGGGAAACAAGTGTAGAATATGTCCAAAAATACCTTTATGGTGTTTGCCGCATGAGGCTCTTTTTGGGAGGAAAGGTATCCAGAAAACTAAATGGTTAAGATACAAGGATGTAATGAAAGAATCGCAAGGAAAACTAGAGATCAAAACACAAGAAGAACTGAAAGAATCTGGCCTAGATTGTCACTGGTGTCTTTATCATCAAATGAGGGAGAGGTTTAAAATAGATGTGAAATGAGAAGGAATACAAAATGAAAAATGGGAATTGTGGAAGCCATGCTCCATGTTCATTCCATGCCTGATGAGAGTGTTGGGTGTGAGGCATTGGAGAAGCCTCCAGCTGTGTTTCTCTAGCCAGAAGCCAAAGGAAGGCCTTCTCCTCTGAGGGCCACTGGGGAGGTCAGGAGGTTTCAGCAGATGATGCGCTCATTTCACATCTAGCTACAGGGACATAGCCAGGGTCCTCTCCAATTCCCCATCCCCTGACCCCCCACAACTCTCACAAGGCATGGAGTGCCAGGACCATGGTGAACAGGTCTCAGGAAATGACATTTTGATTTTTTTTTAATTGAAATTTATTTATATACCGCCGTTCCTATGATCACGGCGGTTTAAAAAACAAAATGAAAATACAATACAGTACAGATTACAGATTCTCCCCCTGGAGAAACGCCGCTCCAGCGGCAAGGAAGAGTCTCTCTGGGCCGCTCCTGCCCAGGTGGAAAGCGGGTGGGCTGGCAGTAAGGGAGGGAGGAGCCTCTTTCTTCAGGCTAGCCCCTGATGGTACTGGGCCAGCCC
>NW_024803675.1:0-7044 GCF_019175285.1 Sceloporus undulatus | reverse complement strand
GTGTGAGTGTGTGTGGATGGGGCTTAAGACTTGGGCATGGGATGGGATCAGTGGGAAAGGGTCAGGAAAAGCCACCCTCTGGGCCCACATTCAATGTCAGGGGATGAGAGGGGCCTGGCACATTGTGTGCTTTGAAGCTCAGGAAGCCAAACATTAAATATACCCACCTTATAAACATTGCCCCCTTGAAAACATGCCGTTCCTTCTCCCTCATATAATCCATGGACTTTTTCACCTTCATAGCTACAAGGAGAGCAAACAAAAGATGAAAACCAACATGTGATAAAGCAGTGAACAAATAAAACTAATTACAATTAGTATAAATGGTCTGAAACAAAGGAAGTACCTGAAAATACTATTTTATTTACCTTAAAATTCACTGTGAAGGGAAAATTAAAAGCACCAGGAAGGAAACTGAAGGGAAAAACACTTTTATGCCACCTGTTGCCAGACCCCCTGAAACCTGTCCATAAACACAGGTTAAGAACCCCTAAATTAATAAGTAATTATTAATAAGTAATTATTACTAATTTCTAACTACTTGCTACATTAATCATAATTATGAATAATTTCTAACTTGGAATTGTTCGAAATAATTGGACGTGCTGGAGGTAAGAGTATAAATGACCCATCAAACTGGAACCACGCAAACCAGTCCTAGTGAAACCAGCCCTGTTTTCTGCCTACTTCTTAGATTACCTTTCCACAATGAGTTGAGTGAGGACAGGCTCCTCATACTCAATGGGTTCTGGGACTGGAAGCACTACTTCTGGCTCCTTCAGTTCTTCCTTGGAAACCAAGGGAGCTGCCAGTTGTTCATCCGCTTGATTTGCAGCTGGCAGAATGGTCTGTATGGAACTGCCAGCGTCAAGAGCAGCGTCATGCGCCGGTGGAGGCAAAGACTTCTCTCCCTTTTTGCTGTCTTTCTTCTTATCTTTACCCATTGCTGCAAGACGAGGGACAGCTGCTTCTTTTCTGGGGGGAGAAAGGGGCATGATATTTATACATCTCTCAGAGAGATGCTTCACCCACCTCTTGCCAAGAAACGAGTTCAAATGCTGTTTCTAAACTATCTAATGGATAGACCAAAGACGACAAGGCATTTTATCCTCATCAAAGGGGTTCCATGGGATGAATTCTTCTCATGGCCTGGACTAGCGCTAATAAGGCACCATTCTGTAGGATCACCGGATTAAAAACTGGAGAGAGAGCAGCTTTACCTTTAATGGTTGTGTAAATGACAAGATTTCAGATGTCGCTTGTCATGCAATGCAACCAGGGAACCAGCAACATCTGCTGAAATTCTCCCTTCTATACAACCACTAAAGGCACATTAACTATGGAATAGAAGCTTTATTACGGCCATAGACCAGAACAGATAAAAAGGAAGATACCCAATAAAAGAAGGTAAAAACAGTATTTAAAAACAGTATTTAAAGTATCCTATCTCCAGTTTTCCATGTGGGAACACTACTATTGTGCCACTAACCTGGAAAAATATAGCCGTGTCGTCCGTAGAATCTATATAATCAATATAATACTATAAATAGAATAAACAAATAAATAGGATCAGTCTGTAGAGAGATCTTGCAGCACCTTTGAGACTCACTGAAAGAGAGAGATTGGCAGCATGAACTTTCATAGGCTCAAGTCTACTTCCTCAGATGCATTTATACATGAATTATATTATTATTATAATTTATTTATTTATTCGTCTGTTTAAAACCCGCTTTCAAAGGAAGAAACAAAAAAGGGGAATTTTGGCAGGGCATAAAACTGGGACTATATGGCAATTATATAAACACATAGAAGATACCAAGGAGGAAATGGCAGTATTTTTTTCTTACTCATTTGTTGTGTGTGTGTTTTGTGATGGAAAGAATAGATCTATCTATCTATATCATACATATATATATTATACACACACACACACACACACACACATATATATATATATTATCTCATTTATCCTCATACTTATAGAAGCAGCAATAAACAAACTGTTACAAACTCCCCTCCACATGAATCTATTTAACAATCCAAATTATTATGTAACATGAATATGAAATATAAATACAAAACCTCTTCCAACTACAGTCACTCAGTCCCTTTTGTGTGATAAATCCCCACAATTCCTATACATTTGGCTTCCCAAAGAGCCCCCATTCCAGGCTTTGTTGTTGTTGTTGTTGTTGTTGTGTGTCACACTTTGGACTTATTCATGCCAGCCTTAGGCCTCCAGCCTTAGCTTCCTTCAGAGGGGCCTGCCCTTGCCTTCCCTGAGGCTGAGAGAGTGTGACTTGGGCAAGGCCTCCCAGAGTGGGCTTCCATGGCTTTAGCAGGGAAGAGAGCCCTGGAAGCCATTTTAGTGAAAGGAAGGAGGCTCACTTCGTCACTTGGCCACAAAAGGGCTCCTTTCTGAGAGAGTTAAGGCTGGTAGTAGGCCCCAGGCGCACTAGGCCTCAGTGGTAGCCATGGCAACCATGTTCAGGGCCCAGAGGACGCTATTGTTAGGAAGAGCAGCGCTTGCCTCTTAAAGGAGCCGCCGCCTTATTCGCCTCTCTCCTGGGCTGAGGCTGAAGAGGAGAAGATTTGTCCATAGGGAATAATAGGAGAAGATTTGACCATAGAGAATCATTGGAGAAGATTTGGCCATAGAGACAGAAACCCAATGGAAGCCGGGACGAAGACAGAGAGGGGTGGGAGTGGCCAAGGGCGGGGCCATGTAAATTTGGAACAATGGGGAGAGAGGAGAAAATGTAATTTCTTCAGCCGGTCTTGTAATTCCAGCGGCATGGCCAGGCGGTGGCGCTGTTTCTTACCTCAAGGCTGACGCTCCGGAGAGAAGCAGCGACCCTGGGATCAGAGCGATAGGGGCGGGCTTGAGGGCGGGACCATGCAAATCTTAGACCAATAGGACTGGAGTATATCCCCAAAGTCTCTCCCTGGCCCCAGAGTCCCCCTGAAAGCGAGGCTGTGAGGGCAGGGAAGGTGGGGCTGGGGGACCGTGGAGAGGTCCATGGGCGAAGGGGGCTTCTGGGGCTGGAGAGGGAGCAGAGGTGGAGGCAGGCGGAGGGAGGGCTGGGGCCAGGACAAGGTCTCACTCTGGCCTGGAAGGACGTCCCAAGGAGTGGGGGGCAATGTGTTGCAGCATGCATTTTTAGCTCTGCACTTAGCAGCTTTCTACAAGAAAGAGATAAGCTGATCCAGATTTCTTTTTCTAAGGAGATGTTTTTTACTCAAGTGAGAAGGAGCAGGAGTTATCCAGGCCTTTGCATGAGGGTCTAAGCTCTTGTTGTGTCTTTAGTGCTTCTTGTCAGAGCTTTGGGCAGATAATGGACTTTGCAGAAGCTCCTCTGAGAGCAAAAGGGGGGAGAAGGTGCCTCTGTGGATGATGGGCTCAAGAGTCACTCAGCCAAGCGCAGGAGGCCCTTGGAAGCAGACTTAGGAAGACAGGCCTAGGGCTCATTCCCAATTACATTTCAGCCAATGTGGGTCTTTTCATTCTCTCCTTGTAGTTGCTTCCTTTTGGACGCATTTCACCACTTCAGAAGTGTTGGGAGAGAGCAACTTCGCATGCTGAGGCCCTCTAGCAATGCATGTCTATGGTATTCTTACTGCTTCTTAACAACCCCTCCTCATTTCCTCTTTGCCAAAAGGGCAAACCTTTTCTCCCTGAAGAAGGAGAGTCGCCATCACTTACTACCTTCCCTTCCCTTTGTCCGGAGTGATGGAGGCATGCTGAGGGAGCATCTTTCCTAAGGTGCATGCAAACTACCTTTTCTACCTCCTAATTCTTGCAACATGAAGCTAGACCTGTCTATCTCTTCATACACATGATTTTCTAAGTAAACTTGTTTCTTTTCCCCACTTTTAACCAACTGACTGTGCTTTTCTATTGGGGACACTTTGCCTGGAAGAGGAGTGGAGCTAGATAGTTTTCCTGCTCACTTTGTATTCCTCTGTCTTTACTCTGCTACTGAGATTAAATAATCTCCTACTTTCCTGAGTTTCTAACAAACCTCAAGAAAGGACTACATATCCCATCAAAAAGGCATGTCAATCATTTCAGTCAATTCCCTACAGCAGGCATTCCCCAATGATTCCCTATGGGCATGTAGTCTCCTATTCTGCTCTATGGGTAAATATACTCCAGTCAATCCCTATGGGAAAGTATGGGCAAAGGGCTGCCATTTGTTTCAGGAGGTCCCTCTGGAGTTTGCTATGGCTCCAGAATAGACTAGATTAGGATCCTTATTAGGGTCCTAGACTCTGCTTCTAGAGCTCTCTCTCTGACAGAGACAGAGACCCAAAGGGAGGCGGGGAGAGGGCAGAAGGGGTGGGAGGGGCCAAGGGCGGGGCCTTGCAAATTAGGGACCAATGGGGAGAGAGGAGAAAATGTAATTTCTTCAGCCAGTATTGTAATTCCAATGCCATGACCAGGCGGTGGCGCTGTTTCCTTCCCTGAAGGCTGATGCATCACCTCCCTCCCAGCAACCATGGAACAAACGGCGACTGAAGTTCAAAGGAATAGTGGGCACAGTTGGGGGCGGAGCCATGCAAATATTAGACCAATAGGATGTGAGAATAACCCCAAAGTCTTTCCTGGGCTCCAGAATGCTCCTGGAGACAAGGCTATGAGGGCAGGGAGTGTGTGGCTGGGTGGCCCTGGAGAGGGCTGTGGGCGAAGGGGACTTCTGGGGCAAGAGGGGGAGCGGAGGTCAAGGAGGAGGAGGGAAGGCAGGGGCCAGGGCAAGGTCTCACTGTGGCCTGGAAAGATGTCCCAAGGAGAGGGGCCTCTGGGCGGCTAGTGAGGGAAACATGCACTTTTTGGGTGCGATGGGCATTTGATTTTGCCTAATTCAGGACCAATATTATCCTAATCTCAGCCTTCTTTTTTTAGGAGTTGTGTTCCAGCCTTTTTGTATCTTGTTCCAAGGAATAAGGCAGCGGAGCAATGGCTTCCACCAGTTTCTTTTCGTCTTTGCTGGTTTCCTGATTTGTAGTTTAAGGGGATGTCCTTGAGGGAGCCCCTCTCAGAGCAAAAGGGAGGAGGAGAGGCTTCTGTGGATGATGGGCATAACAGTCTAGATGGGTCCATCGTTCCCACCATGAAAGCAGACCTTTTCATTCTCCCCTTTTTATTTCTTGTTTTTGGGCACAATTATCACCCCTTTAATTTTGGGCCAATTCAGAATCCATGTCACTCATGGGAAGTGACCATATACATATGGTCTCACACACACACACACACACACACATATATATATATGAGATCATATATCTATGACTCAATTCGCTAGTTTTGCAACTACTTTCAATTACAGTACTCAGATGGCTGCTCATAGTGAGGCAAGTAATTGCAAAACCAATGAATCAACAACTCTATCAATGTATTATATATATATCTCCCATGACTGAGATGCATCTTGAAGTGGCTCAAACTACCAAGGATGACAATCGGGCGAAAAAGAAGTGATTACATTTATTGTTGTTGCTGTTGTTGTTGTTTATTAACCTGATCAGCAATTCAGCAATAGGAGTAGGATTTAACACTAAGAAAAAACATCTTACTCCGGAATAAGACAAGGATTAACCCCCAAATCGCCACTACTCCCAGCCCTGGCTTTGACTTCCTTGGATCAATGCCAAGGCATTCTGGGAAATGTAGTTTTGTGAGACACTGAGCCTTCTCTGTCAGAGAGAGCTCTGGTCCCAAACTGCAATTCCCAGAATTCCCTGGAACTCATCTATGGCAGTGAAAGCAGTCTTTCCAAAGTGTGTTCTTTCTGCAGTCTGCTTTGGACCGAACCCACCTCAGAATCGACCAAATAATAGTATTTTGTGGGTCTTTCAGGCCCTGAGGCCTTGTTCTGGAAGAGTCCATTCCTGGCATTTCTTCAGCATCTGTGCCTGGCATCTTCAGGGAACGCTGGCATGGAAGAGAGTGGGGCATATAGACTGTTCTTTATGGGAAAGGGACTTCCATGTTCATTCAGAATCTCTATTGAGTTAAGGATCCCTTGTCTTCTGGGAATCCCCTGATTCTGGGTGGTTTCATTTCTATTTAAAGGGTCTGGATTTTGGTGTTTTTTAGGACTGGTGGCCAAACCTTGGTCCAAAACACACTGCAGAAGCAATCCAGTCTGAGACCGCTTTAACTGCGCTGGCTCAATGCTAGGGAATCCTGGGAAGTGTAGTTTCTTCTGGCCCCAGAGGTCTCTGATACAGAGGGCTAAATGTCTCACAAAACTACACTTCCCAGAATTCCCTAGCATTCAGCCAACGCAGTTCCAGCAATCTCAGTGTGTTTTGGACCTTTCTTTACTTCGAGGGTTTCTTCTTTTCTGTTGAGGTTCTACAGGTCTTTGTGGATTTCAATGGCTTCCTCTGCATTCTGGCCTGAAAGTTGTTGCCATGGTCCAGAATCCCAGTCTTTTATGCCCAGGACTGTTTATAATGGGTTCTTCTGCTGCTGCTTTTCCTCTCTGACCCAGTCTGCAGTGTCTCTCATGTTCCTGGATTCGTCTTTGAATGCTGCGTTTGGTGGTCCCTATGGAGACTTGTCCGCAGCTGCACCGTAAGCGCTCAACTCCTGCGGCCGTGAGAGGTCCCTCCTGTCCTTCGCTGAGCCCAGCATTGGCTGCCTTTCCTTGGTTGGTTTGTAGACCATTTGGAGGTTGGGTTTCCTCACCAGTTTCCCTATTCTTTCTGTGACTCCTTTGACATATTGTAAAATACCTTCCCTTTGAGTAGTTGTTCTGTGGATCTGGCAGCCCTTCTGACCACATACTGGATCTGGAAGCTGGTTGGAGGACAGTCTCCGGAAGGGTTCTCTTTGGCCCCTTTGTTGCATCAGGAAGGGCTTCTATAGGAGGGCTTTGGGCCTTCCTGGCTGGGAGAGGGTTGGACTGGATGACCTTTGGGTTCCCTTCCTAGGAGCCTATGACTCTTTGCCTGGGAGAGGAGCATCTTCTTCCCTGGGAGAGCTCCCATACTTTGAGTGGAGCAGTTTGCCCTTGTGTCCTGGGAGAAGCTTCTGCT
>NW_024803674.1:0-7046 GCF_019175285.1 Sceloporus undulatus | reverse complement strand
TCTATGAGGGATCGTTGCCTTTGTAGGCCAGCCTGTAATGGGGTCCTTGAGGGATGCCTACAAGGTGCCCAAAAACCCCAGAGGGTGGCCTCTTCTCTCCACCAGGACATACCTGTCTGTCCGAGGGGCATGGCTGGAGCGAAAAAGCCGATGGAGTCACCGGGGAGAAGAGGGCAGCAGAGAAGGAGAGAAAAGAGGAGGCAGAGAGAGAAAGAAAGGCAGATTAAGGGCAGTTCCCCTCACACCTGGGACTCTGCCCACCCCTCCACTTGCAAACTGGGGAAAACAGTGTGCTCAAGACTTGTCCTTTATGTTCTTTCTGATTCCTCAGGCACCTTGGGAATGTTTTAACAAGCGAAAGGAGAGAAGCGTGCGAGGAAAGCAAGGAAGAGCATGAGAACACCATCGACACCTCTCCCAGTCAAAGGGCATGCCTTCTGCTAGCACTCAAGAGCGCTCTTGCCTTGATATACACTTGTCCCTCCCAATTCAGGAGGGATCCGTTCCGGACCACCCCACAAATCAGAAAAAATGCAAATATTCAAGTTCCTATTGAGTATAATGGCCACACACTCCAGGGCATGTGCCATTATGTCCCACCTGGCTTGCTGTCTGTGAAGGATCAAAAACGTGGACAGCAAGTCCGCGGACGGGGAGGGACAAGTGTACGGTCATCCCTCCATATTTGCAGCTTTGATATTTGTGGATTTGATTATTCACGGACTTGATTAATATGTTATCTCTAGGAATACCTATGTCCTCCAGTGCAACTCTATGGTCAACTTTAACTAAAAGTTAAAGAGAGAATGCTCTACTAGGCCTTTGTAGCTCCTCCAGGGCAGTTCTATGGTCAGTGTCTGTCGGACATCAACCACAGAGTTGCACTGGAGGACCCAGAGATACCTAGAGAGGTGTCCTCTCAGTAAAAACATGGTGTTTTTGTTATTTGCAGTTTTTCCATATTCACGGGGGTCTTCTGCCCCTAACCCTAGCAAATATGGAGGGACAAGTGTATATATTTCCAAGGTCGTGGGACTCTTGTCTCCAGTAAAGCCCCCATGCCCAGTCTCCTTTGTGATCTGAAGTGTCAACCTCAACATATAAAGAGCTAATCAAAATTGCCACCTACTCCTGCTGTGCCCACATGCCAGAAATGCCAGCAGATGTGGGGACCAGAGATCCACCACATGCACCAGTCCAACCTTCTGGAGAACCAAAGGGGTTTTCCAGCAGGGCTAGTGGGGATCCCTGAACCTCTGGATGCTCTTTTCTGCCAAAATTTGGCATGACTGAGAGACCCGGCATTCAGGGATGCAACAGGCTATGCTTTGTGACTACAGCTATGCTGCCTCTTTGCATTCTCAAACCCAGCTCTGTCCAGGTAGCTGTGTTGGCTGGGGGATTCTGGGAGTGACAGTTCAAAAATAAAACATTCCCCAACTCTGTGTGAACCCCCCCACCACCAATGGGAGCTTTACAGCAGGGGTTGGCAACAGGGAAGCCACATCTGTCTGCCGTCCATTTCTTCAACCCGTTAAGGGGTCTATATGATTCTATATAAATATATATTATAGTAATAACTCTATATAGAGTATTGACTTTATATAAAGTATTCTAGACAAGGTTCCTACTATTCTAGGAGGGGGGTACATCATTTGCAGCATGTGGGAAGTGGGCAGTCATCCTTCCCTGGCATTGCTGTAGAATAATAGAATCACAGAGTTGGAGGAGGCTGCAAGGGTCATCCAGTTCAACCCCCTTCTGCCATATAGGAAATCTATAACTCCCCCCTGGCAAAACAAAAATGAAAAAAGCCATGCCTGGCAATGAAGGGGTGGGAAAACTTCAGCTGGACACAGTGGGCACTCGTGGCCCTTTTGGGCAATCAGGTTGGGGCGCTTGGAATTCCAGGACTGACCCTCATGCCCTCCATGTGCCTCCCCAATGCCCACCCTGCCCTTTGGGATCTCTCACCTGTGGGCAAATGGGAAGCTGGCAGAGGTACCCGTGGAGAAGGTGCACGGACTGTCCACTGGGCTGTTGCAGGCTGCAGAGGGGAAGAGGGTCCCATTATTGAAATGAACTGGCAGGAGAAATGCAAAATTCCTCCATGTATTTCCTTTCCCCATTTCTTCCCCAAATATACCCATTTAAAAGCCACCCCTGATCCATCTAAGAAGCAAAACACCCCATCAAAAGCCCCTTGGTCAAAAGTGCCCCCACAGAATCACAGAATCATAGAATCCTAGAGCTGGAAGATACCCAAGGGCCCTGATCCAGTCCAACCCCATTCTGCCATGCAGGAATTCTCCATCAAAGCATCCCCATTGACAAATGGCCATCCATCTCTCAGTGCCACCCTCAGTGCCATTCACTTCTCTGGCCAGAACGGACTGTCCAAATGCCAACTTTCAATCCAAAGGCTAACTTTCAAAACAGCAAGGGATGAAAGTGCTGGCACATCTGGCTGCCACTATCTCCCAAAGGACTGGCCACTACCTCCAAGGCATGGGATCACACCTCTTGAAGCAGAGACACATATCAGTATGGTGAGCTGCGTTTGGCATCTAATGCAGTTTGGTTGCAGAGACCCCCATGGACACAAAAATTCATAGATGCACAAGTCCCATTAAATGCATGCCACTGTAAAAAAAAGTCCCTTATATAAAATAGCAAAATCAAGGCTTGCTTTTTGGAATTTTATATATATATTCTAGCCATGGATAGCTGAGTCTGTGGATGCAGAATTCGTGGATACAGAGGAATGACTGGATGCTGAGTGAAAAGGAGGCATTTGCATTTTCCTTGCGCAGTTCCCCCTCTCCTTGGCTTCACAAAATGACCTTCAAAGAACCACCCAGATGCCAGCCGGGGAAAGAGGAGCAAACCTCACCTTCTTGGGTCTTGCAGTTTCACCATGTGGCCATGGTATCCTCACTGCCACCCTCCTCAAAGCGACCCCTCCTATGCCCGTAGCCTATCCATACCTGTTGGCACTGAGAGTGGGGAGAGTGGGCGGGAAAAGGTGGGCGAAGGTGTGCCCACCACCAGGCTCTTCTGGTTGCCACTTCGACAGCTGCAAAGACAGAAGAAGAGGCCAAAGTTAGTTACATACAGAGAGGAAGGATATTTCTGGTGGTTGGCATAGGTGGGCACTGGAGGGAGGTTTTACTGCTTTTGGGGGGGGGGTCCTAGATGACTGGCAAACTCCCCCTCCACAAAAGTTGGGGAGAGCAACATTTTGCCTGAAGCTTTTCTGCAAGATGAGGAATGCCAGCCTATTCCAAAGTTACTTGCAGCTAGATCAATGGTGTATACAGTAGTTGGCCCTCGGTATCCAGGGATGCTTTATGGCAAAAACAAGGTTTGCTTTTTAGATTTATACGTGTGTGTGTGTGTGTGTGTGTGTGTGTGTGTATTCTGAATATTTTCAATCCATGGATGCTTCAATCCATGGATTCTTTATTCAAGCATCCATGGCTCGAAAATATTCCAAATATATATACAGTGTGTGTGTGTGTGTGTGTGTGTGTGTGTGTGTAAAATTCCAAAAAGCTCAGCTTTTGCCATTTTAGATAAGGGTGCAAACATCGTCCCTATTTGACTATGCCACTGTATTTCATGGGACTTGAACATCCACAGATTTTTGTACCCATGAGGGGTTCTGGAACTAAAGCACAGCAGATACCAAGGGCCCACTATATTACCAAGCTTCATTGTGTTAGAAATTTCTGCAAAGCAAAGCTTGGGGAAATATGACTTATTTTGGACTCCACAGAAAATCACAGAGAGCTTGAAAGAGGGCCCTTGGTATCTTTCAAGCCCTCTGTGATTTTCTGAGACCTTTTCCATATAAACTGCAGCCTCCTAATCTGTTCCTGTGAATGTGTGTGTGTGTGTTGTGGGTGTTGTGTGTGTTGAGGGAAAGATTAGGTCTAGTTTTAAGCCATTTCTGTGGCTGGAGGTCCAGCCACTGAATGCAGCCTCTCCTGTGCTAGTCCCCTGCGGAGGAGACCAGGAGGGCTTCCTTTTGTTCGGGGGATTCTTTGGGGGTCCTATCCCAGCCCTGGTGCTCCCCCACACCTTTCAAAATCTTCCGCTAGAGTTTGCAAGAAGCCCAGAAAGGACTTGTGATGCTCCACAACTCATCCCAGGAAATGTACCCAAACAGGAATGATTTCAATTCAGGATTTGTTTGATTTATAAAAGATTGGCTGGCAGTCCTTAAGATTTGTTTCATATCTTAGATTGTACGCCATGGGCATGTTTACTCGTATTTATTTTACTGTTTGTATGTACAGTGCTGTGCAAATCTACAGTGCTATATAAATCTCTCTCTCTCTCTGGCTTTTCTTCATGAATGAAGATTCAGGAAGGACTCATCCCGCGCTTTCTACAAGCGCGTCGATGACTAAAAAGGCCGATCCGAGATAAACAAGTCTGGTTGCAGAAAGCACAGCAGAAAGTCTCCTTTGGTGATGTTTCCGGGTTGTGATTCTTTCTGCGTTGTCGTTTCTCTTTGAGACTTGTTCGGCATGAGCTTTCAAAGAAGACTGCAGCATCGTGGACAGTGCGTCTCCATGCCTCCCGATGCGAGGCCAGGGCAGACCATTGTTGGTGATCAATTTGGCCGAGCCTGAGATGTTGTTTCAGGGAGTCCTTGTATCTCTTCTTTGGGGCGCCCCTCTTACACTGACCCGTGGCGAGTTCACCGCAGAATACTATTTTTGGGAGGCGATGGTCCTTCATCCTAGAAACTTGTCCTGCCCAGCGCAGCTGCGTCCTCAATAGCATGGCCTCAATGCTGGTGACCCCTGCTTGCTCAAGGACAGCAACATCTGTCACATAGTCAGTCCAGTGTATATTTAGAATTGTGCGTAAACAGCGCTGATGAAAGCGTTCAAGGAGTCGTAGGTGCTGGCCCATGTTTCAGATCCATAAAGGAGACTAGACAGTACAATGGCTCTAAACACACTGATTTTTGTGCTTCGCCTCAAGTGTTTGTTACTCCAGACTCTTTTGTGAAGCCTTCCGAATGCACTATATGCCTTTGCCAGTCTGTGATCGATCTCTTTATCAATCTTGGCGTCTGAGGACATGATGCTTCCCAGGTAGGTGAACTGCTGGACGGACTTAAGCACAGATGTGCCTACAGTGATGTGGGGATGGTAGTGTTCTTCCTGAGGTGCAGGCTGGTAGAGAACTTCCGTTTTCTTCAGACTGACTTCCAGCCCAAAGAGCTCTGCAGCTGTAGCAAAACAAGATGTTAGGCACTGCAGAGCTGCTTCCGTATGGGCAACGAGGGCAGCATCGTCAGCAAAAAGCAGCTCACGGACTAGATAGTTTAGTGTCTTAGTGCGGGCCCTCAGGCGGCTTAAGTTAAACAGGCTACCATCAGTATGGTAGCGTATATAGATGCCATCGTCTTCTTTGAGATCTGCCATTGTCCTTTGGAGCATCATGCTGAAGAAGATTGTAAATAGAGTTGGAGTGAGAACACAACCTTGTTTCACACCATTAGTTATTAGAAAGGCCTCTGAGAGAGCGTCTCCATATCTGACTTGACCTTGCTGGCTTTCCTGTAGCAGGATGATCATTTTGAGGAATTTGGGGGGGCATCCTAGTCGTTCCAGGATCTGCCACAGACCTTTCTACTCACAGTGTCGAAGGCTTTGGTGAGGTCGACAAATGTTATTCTGCTCTCTACATTTCTCTTGCAGTTGTCTAAGGGCAAATACCATATCTGTAGTGCTCCTATTAGCTCTAAAGCTGCATTGGCTTTCAGGGAGAAGTTCTTCTGCAATCGCAGGAACTAATCTGTTCAGGAGTATCCTTGCAAGGATTTTTGCAGCGATGGAGAGAAGTGTTATACCTCGATAGTTTGAGCAGTCGGATTTTGCTCCTTTTTTCTTATACAGAGTGATGATGACTGCGTCTCGGAGATCTGATGGCAGTTCGCCTTTCTCCCAGCAACTCACAAGGAGCTTGTGGAGTTTAGCAATGAGTACATGACCTCTGTGTTTCCAAACTTCAGGTGCATGTAGTCAACTCCAACAAAAACTCTGAGACATCCAGAACAAGTGGTGGATCAGCTTAGCAGAAAAGACACAACGTTGTGCAGATCTGGGTGATTCCAGGGGATTTTACAAAGCTCTCAAAGCAGTGTTTGGACCTACATATCAGATCCAAAGCTCTCTATACAGTACAGATGGTCAAACACTAATCACAGATAAAGCTTCCATTCTGAACCGATGGGCTGAACATTTCCAAAGCCTCTTTAGTGCCAACCGAGTAGTCCAAGACTCAGCTATCCAACATATGACACAACAACCAATGAACAATGAATTGGACATAGCTCCCACTTTGGAAGAGACCCTTAAGGCCATACAACAGATGAAAAATGGCAAGGCAGCCAGGATTGATGGAATTCCACCTGAAGCTATATAAATAAAGCATAATAATTATAATAATTATAATAATAATATCATATTCCATGCAAAAGGAAGGCAAAGCTGCAATTTTGGGGAGAGGGGGCATTGCCTAGTGGCCCCGAAGTTGCACAAAAAGATTCAGGTTGATAAAAATCAGTTTATTAATGGATGAGCATCTCTTTGTTAATACAGGAAAATATGCACGCTGAATATTCTTACACACAGAGAAAGAACTTTAAAAAAACAGATACAAACAGCAATGTAAAGTGTTTATAGTTTTTTGTGGGTTTTTCAGGCTATGTGGCCATGTTCTAGCAGAGTTTCTTTCTGACGTTTAGCTGACAAAACTTTCCTAAGTATCTCCCAGATGGATCAGGTCCCAAATCTTACCTGATGCGTGCCTTCAAGTTGTTTCCAGTTTATGGGGATCCTAGTTGGACTACAATTCTGGAGGGCAAGGCTTGAATCCCTGCTCAGCCAAGGAAACCTTTCTGGGTAACCTCAGGTAAGTCACACTCTCTCTGCCTCGGAGGAAGGCCATGCAAACCTCCTCTGACCAAATCTTATAAAAAAAACTTCCTGATAGGGTTGCCATAAGTTGGAAATGACTTGAAG
>NW_024803673.1:0-7051 GCF_019175285.1 Sceloporus undulatus | reverse complement strand
TTGGGGTAAAAAAAAAAGCAAATCCACAGGATCATGAAAAGATTTGCTTTCATAATGGGAATGATGCCTCAGGTGGAATCGATTCATTGATCTGGAGCAAAAAGCAAATCGCTGACCAGTTTAAATGTAAGTGTTAATGCACCCCATGGCTTGTTCCCATCTCTGGAAAGCATTCCAGGCTCCAGCAGAATGGAAGAAAGAGTGGCTCTGAGGCAGAGAAGAGGAAAGGGGCCCTACAGCTAGCCAAAGGAGGAGGAGGGCACATTCCAGCCTATCTCTGGGGCACCACGTTCCTTGAACCCCCCTCTACTTCTGGGAGCAAAACCTGTCTTTGGCAGGACTTCTCTGTCTGTGCCTCCTGTGGAGCTCCTTTGGCCTTCTCAGCCTCCATGTATCAGAGGTGCAGATGAAGGCAGCCTCCCTCTGCTCAGGCCAAGCATCTCCCCTTAGTCCTCTCCATGGCATCTCTTTGGGGAGGATTTTAAGCAGAAGTTGGATGGCCGTCTGGCCTAGGAAGGGCTTGGATGTATAGGGTCTTCCTGCTTGGCAGAAGGACACTGGACTGAATAGCCCCGTGGGCTCCCTTCCAACTCGAGGATTTACTGTCTATCTTTCTTTCTATTAAATACCACCTTTTAAATGCAAAATTTTAAAAACAATTAAAGACACAGTCCGTTAATTAAAAGCCCTTTGCCTGGTGTCATATATTTTGCTTCATTGTTCATCTTCCATAACACCGGACCTCCATGACTAGTTCCCGGTTCCTTGTCTGTGTGAAATTTTGAAACTATGCCCATGTAAAACCCGGGACAATGTTTGTTCTCTACAGTTAAACACGACTTTCATAAAACCAGAACTCTCACCATTATCCTACAGCCTCTTTTTTAGCTCAGAAATGAACTTCAGCATCTGTAAGAGGTGCTGCCATGCAGGAATACATAGGATCCTAGAGTTGAAAAAGACTTCCCAAAGGCCTTCCAGTCCCACCCCCTTCTGTCTTGTAGGAATACATAGGATCATAGAGCTGGAAGGGATCGCCAGGAGCCATCCAGCCCAACTCAGTTTTGCCATTCAGGAATACCTAGGATCCTAGAGTTGGAAGGGACCAACCATCCAGCCCAAACCCCTTCTGCCATGCAGGAATACGTAGGATCATAGATTTAGAAGGAACATTAGCAAACAACCGAACATTAGGACAGTAAGGGCTGTTCAATAGTGGAAGACACTCCCTCAGTGGAGAGTGGTGGAGTCCCCTTCCTTAGAGGTCTTTAAAGAGAGGCTGGATGACCATCTGTCAGGAATGCTTTGATTGAGAGTTCCCACATGTCACAATGGAGTTGGATTAGATGGCCCTTGTGGTGTCTTCCAACTCTATGATTGTATGGTTCTAGTCTCTGGAGCAGCAAAAAACAAGCTTGTTCCCTCTCATACCAGTCATTTTGTAGGTAGTTTGCATAACACCTGAGGTAGCTTTCCTTTCACACTGCCCATCTGATTGGGGATGATGGGATGTACTCAACACTACTTCCATCCCCAATTTGGATTGCAACACATGCCAGTACTGGGAGGGAAATTGAGTCCTGCAATATGTCACTATCTTATCTGGTATTATTCTATGATTCTATAATCCTATGATTTTGTGCCCTCCCAAAGCCCAGATTGCACCATAGTTTAAGGCTGTGGTTGGAACTCATAGGACTTTATCACACGGAAGGAATATCTCTCAATTTTGGAAGAAAAGAAAGTGGGGCCAATTTGGAATTTAATGCAATTACGTGGAGAGTTATCACACTACAGAAGAACACAGTGCCCATCCCAAAGCCAAAGCAGTGTGAATACAAAAGAAATTATCATAGGAGTACATACCCACCGTAGTCTAGAATTCGAATTAGCATCCCTGCACATGCGCAGTGAGGGCAGAATTGGATCATGACCTTTTTACACTTCCTGCGGGGCTTGCTTCCTGTTCCAGTGGTTTTACCTTGTTTCACGTTATTTGTTCATTTGTTTTACATATATATATATATATAGAGAGAGAGAGAGAGAGAGAGAGAGTACTTATACCCCACCCTTCAGCCCTAAAGGCTATCAGAGCGACTTACAATTATTATTTTTAATTAGACGGTTCCTTGCCATCACGGTTAAAATCTAAAAAGACATGACACAAAAGGAGAAGGGAATGGTGGTGTGGAAGAGGATCAGGTCCAGCCGTTCTTCTCTGAAGCCTGGACCAAAGCAGATGGACTAGAGCAGGGGTAGGCAACCTGCGGCCCGTGGGCCGGATGCGGCCCGGCAAGGCCTTGGGACCGGCCCCAGCCTGTTATATCATCTAGCCTGCAAAGTTTGGGCCCAAGGAATGTGCGAAGATGTTCCCATGTCAACTACCAAGTTGTTTTCCAATTACTATTTGTCAATGTGAGCTGGAACATCATCTCTTTTGGCACTGGATGCCATTGCTCCATCTCCCATACCATCCAAATGCAAGGGAGAACTTTCCTTGACCCATTCTCTAACTAGGTAAACAAGGCCTATAATGCAAAATGCTGCCTGGACCAACCTTCGCTCAAGCCATAAGCCCTGGGTCCAACACATAAACAGACTCAACTCCATCACACGGTGTCACCCATTGCAGTCTGCACCTCCCTAGTGATCCCACTGTTCCTGATGTAATGTTGAGTATGTTCAGTGGTTTTTCTTTTCTTTTCTTTTTGTCCATATATAGGCCACTAGCTCTGGATGCATCTTACTGTTTTTGTGGTGACTTTGGGTTTGTTTGTTTGTTTAATTTATTGTGAAGGCCTTTTCATTGAATGTGTTTGGTATCTCTCTTAGGTCTGACTCCAGAAAAAAGGTGGCATATATATGAAATGAAATGTTATAGAACATATAACATTGATGTGGAACACATAATATTTTGTTTCATATGTATGCCTCCTTTTCCCCAGAGTGGGAAATATAATATAACATAGTATATAAAATAAAATTATCCACCCACGATGTTGGAAGATAAACTCAAACCAAGAGGCTTTTTGGAAAGCTCTGCCTTTGATGTTTGTCCTGTGCAAATGAACCAATGGTCTAAAACAGCTTTGGACATCAATGGTTAGTTTGCACAGCAAATGTGCCACTTTCAGCAAATGCTTTGGACCTCACAAACATGTTTTACCCAGCAGCTGCACACTTGCGCCTGGGGAGTTCTGGACATGGCAGAGGTAGTTATTGGGCCCTTTACAATTATCTTGTTGATTTAGTGTTCTTTTTGCAAAAGTTGCAGAGTTTCCCCCAGAGACTGTTTCTGTGATCCAGAAATCACACAGCAGAGTCTGATGCAAGAGATGGCAACTTCTTGCCATGATCCTGAAATAGAGAAAGGATAAATACTACTTGTGCCATGGAGCCTTTTTTATTGTGGAGGGGGTGAGGTTTAGGGAGGGGCAGGGATGGTTTTGGTGTTGCTTCTGATGGTAGGAGAAGGTGCCTTTGCTTCAGGAGCCCTGGCTGAAAGAGCAACGGTGGTCTGACTGACTTTTGCCCATTGCAGCCAAGGCTCCAATGCCACAGGACCTTCATGGCCAGGATGATCCTGATGCTTTGGCTGCACTGCCTTCTCCACTCCTCCGCAGCCTGGAAGGTGACTCCCAAGGCAAAGTGCCCTCTCAACTTAGCAAGAGAACCACCAGCACCTTTACATTTTTACAGGCCAGGAGATCAGCTCCTTGGTGGCATCTTGCCTACTCAGACCGCTGTGGTTGGACTTGACTCCTTTGATGCCCCTCCTTATATTTATATGAAAAGGTACACAGTTACACCGCGACAGGGATGACGGGTCTAGTCCACCAGGAGCCAACTTTGGAGGCTTTTGGGGAAGGATCCTTGGCTACTGGCTTGCACCTATCTCTTGTGCCCCCAGTCTTTATGAGACAGTAGTCTGAGTCGAGATAAGATGAGTGTCGAGCAGAGAAAACAAGCTGATTTCATCTGATCCATGACATCCCTTCAGATATTGAAAGGTGGCTCTCAGATCAACTCTCTGATTCACTTCCCTTCTCCCTGATTCATTCCACTTCTCAATAGCCTTCCTGAATGGGGGTCCCCCATCTGCTAAGCTCCCCCCATGCCATCCCTTCTTTTAGCTTTCTGATTCCCAGGTGGATCCTAGCAAAAGTCCCAAGGATAAAGAGCTTCAGGCCATTTTGTCTCCCTCAGTTTGGCCAGATCACCATCTGCCCAAATTGGTCTCATTCTGATCCTTAGCGTAAGCGGAGGCTAATGCCAGGACGAGCCCTTCAAATTACAGCAACAGGAATGTGGCATGTTCTGCTAAATAGAGGACGGCACATCTGGGTTGTTGTTTTATTAAATAGCATTTTATTAACATAAATAATAAAAATAACACACACATCTCTTTCAACATATATCAACATAACACAAAATAATCTTGACATTGTTGCTTACATTGACATGAAAAGGTACACAATCAGACAGGGACAGAGATTATGGGTCTAGTCCAGTTTAGTCAGGGATTACAGTATCATTTTGCTTATCAGTATCAATATATTTATTGAATAGCACTGGGGCCATTTCAAAATACCTCTAAACATAGTAATATAAACAATAAGATATAGATACAGATATATAAAATGTTAGTATAAGTATAGTTTATCCATAAACCTCGTTTCTCAAACGTTGTTCTATTTACATAAATAATAATTCAGTTTATTTTAACCCTTTTACATATTTATTCATTTTTTGTTTTGTTTCTATGTCTTGTTATTTCTTCTTCAAACCCTTTCTCATTCTTATTTATTTTGCTGTTGCCACTGTCTCAATGGTCTATTAATTCATGCTCAACTATGTTGTTCATATTATTTCTTTAGACTTGTCTATTTTTCTTTCCATAAGTTTGTTAAAAATAATTGTTATTAATAATATATGTTTAAATAAGGAAAACAAAAATTACACATAGTATTACATATACATATGTTATAAATCACATTGTCTATTTTTAATTAACCTATCTAAATCTTATTTGTATTAAACCATTTATTGTTTAAAAAAACATGCGGGGGTAGCTGTGTTGGTCATTTAGCAAATTCAAACAAAAACCCACCAAACAGCATCTTGAAATGCACAACACACTTGTTGCAAGCTTTCCAAGCTCCACCGGCTTCTTCATCAGGCAAGATGTTACAAACCAAACTGGAGGAAAACAATTGGAGATGTTAGTCATAGGCCTGCATTTCGCTGTTTCTGATGATATGCGGAGGGCCAATAAAGGTATCGCTGTTTGGTGGGGTTTTGTTTGCGTTTATTGTTAGTTCAAGCAATATCTTTATAACAAAGTGCTCCCCACCCCCAGAGTCTAATATCTTTATATTATTCTACCTTCCAAAATTGTAACTCTTCCTGTGGATGTAAACCACCTTCTCTTTTACAAAGACTGTTTTCTACAAATATCTTCCATATTGCATCAAAACCGTTCCTTTTCATTATTCCTTTTTAAACCTTAATTCCACATATTAACTTACCATTCAGTGCCATTTGCCATACTTCTTTCTACTAGCATTTCCAGTCTGTTGGCTACCTCTTTGTTTTCCATATTGGCTGGTATATTTCAGTTAGCACTACAGTTGCTTCTGTCTGTGGGCACTTTAGCAGTTCAATTGGGAGATAGCATCTGTTCCCGGTTATTTATTTTACTCCTATTTCCTTTATTGCAGATGCCACTTCACTTCTTAGAAGTTAGGGTTTGTCTTCATATGGCTCCTCATTCCAAATGCCATCTCTTTTGTATAACTCTTCTGTGTATTGACTCCAGCGTCCTTTTATTTCTTCCTACATTATGTTCTTTTTTCTCTCCATAGAGCATCCCTGCCATAGAGGTCTCTTGTCCTTCCCTTTTTGTTGTCGTCTTCTATCTCTCTGCATTGGTCATTGTAGTATTTCTCCTTATCCCTGTGTGTCAGACGTTGCAAGTTGTGTTAATTCTTCTGGCTTTGTTGCAATCTCCCTTTGCTTTTGCTTTTCATAGAATCATAGAGTTGGAAGAGACCACAAGGGCCATCCAGTCCAACCCCCCATCTTTCTTTTATTGCATGAAGTGTTTCATCTGTCGTCCATCGTTTCTTCTCTTTCGTTTTGGCCACTGTTAGTGTTTTCTTGCATTCGTCCTTAATTATGCTTGGTAGTTCAAATCTGTTTCTTACATTTTCATTAAAATCATCTGAAATGTTATTCAAGTCATATTTTGGAATAATGTTGGCTTTTGCTTTCTTCTTCAGCGTGACTCTGACTTTTATTATGAGCAATTCATGGTCTGTGACACAATCAGTTCCTGGTCTGGTTTTGGCCACAAGGATAGAGCCTCTCCATCTCTGCTTCCAGTTATGTAGTCTATCTGGTTTTTGTGTTTGCCATCTGGTGATGTCCAGGTGTACAGCCTCTGTTCTGCTTGTATAAAGCAGGGATTTGCAATGAATAAGATTATTGGCTGCACAAAATCCTATCAGATGCTCTCCTGCTTTGTTTCTTGTTCCTAATCCATATCTTCCTACTGGTTTTGATTCTTTTTGTTGCCAACTTTAGCATTCAAGTCTCCAATCATCAGTTTGAAATCTTGTGATGGTATGTTGTCATCAATAGAAGTATAGTGGTCTAGATCAAGAGAAGTAATAGTGCCACTGTATTCTGCTCTGGTCAGACCCCACCTGGAATATTGTGTCCAGTTCTGGGCACCACAATTCAAAAAGGACATTGAGAAACTGGAGCCTTGTGTCCAAAGGAGGGCAACTAAAATGATGAAGGGTCTGGAAACCTTTTTAATATTTCAGTTATCCAGTTATTTGTTTCATAAATCTTGACTTCCAAACAGCTTAATAGATAGCAAGCCAGCAACTGCAGAAAACAAAAATGCCTTTTATTTATCTTTCTTTTGTTTAAATCTTTAATTAATTTAATGTCACCTCTTTAACCTGCTTCAAAACTGAGTTAAAGACAATACTGTTCAGGGAAGCGTTCCTAGATGTTAAATGATTATTATCTAATGTTATTT
>NW_024803672.1:0-7053 GCF_019175285.1 Sceloporus undulatus | reverse complement strand
GCACTTCGTCGAGAAGGGTGTCCGAGGGGAAAGTGAACATAAAGGCTCCAGTTGGGGGGAGCTCTTGGAACTCGAGGGCGTAACCCCTACGGACGATGTTAAGGACCCACGAATCTGTTGTTATGGAGGCCCAGGTGGTAGCAAAGGGCCTCAAAATGTCCAAAAAAAAAAGAAGGGAAAAGAAACGAAGTGCGCAGCAACCCTTCAGGCTCTCTTCTTCCCCTGGTCCGTATCCTGCCGGCAGGACTTTTGGTACTGAGGAGGAAAGTTTCAGCGGCCAGAGGAGGAGGAAGACTGAGAGGGATAACGGCGCCTCTGGGGTCCCTGCTGTTGGGGCTGCCGGTCCTGCTGGAAGGTCCCTTGAGACTGACCTTGGGGCTGCCACGGACACTGCCTCTTCCTGAAGGGCGAGATGGAGGAGGACGACATCCCGTGCTTCTTTGCCGCCACCTTCATCCTGAACTTCCTGTTCAGGCGTTCGTCGGTCTCGGCTTGGAAGAGTCTGGATCCATCCAGTGGCATGTCCTCAATAGCCGCCCTCACGCTGGAATTGAGGTCGGACCCCCAAAGCCACGCATGCCGGTGCAGAGCAATCGACGCCGACATGGCCCGTCCAGCAGTCTGCCATGTTTCTGGAGGCGGTGATGAGCCAGCTGCTGATGGAGTGGGCCTCATCCTGGATCTCGATGAGACGCCTCTGGACCTCATCCGGGACATCAGGGACGAGCGGTGAGATCCCCTCCATGAGGGTCTGGATGTAGGCCCCCATGCAGGCATTATAGTTGATGGCCTTAACCGCGAGGGCCGCAGCAGAGTAGGCCTTCTTGGCCAGGCCATCAACTTTCTTCGCCTCCCGATCCACCGGCGAAGTCTGGGGAAAAGAGCGGGAACGCAGGGGCCTTATAACGGGTGGGCGGAGTTACCGCCAAAAAGTTTCTATATGTTGCAAAGTTAACTTTGCCCAGTGATTCCAGAAGTTTCCGAACAGCACTGCGCAGGCGCAGTGAAACCCATTTGTATGATTCGCAGAGACCACGAAGAAGAAACATGTATATATACACACATATACACAAAGATTAAAATGTTTAAATTTGAAATTTTAATTGAAAAGAAATGGAGGGGCCTCCGCTTTCTCCTGCCACTGAGCTCCACACTCCACTCCCACCATCTTTTAATGGACCAGAGGACCTCAATGGTTCGCCCACGGTCCTCCAAAAGGCACCCGGCTCATTCCTCCCAAAGGCCCAGATCATCATCATCAACAACAACAGCCACGCCAGGGACGTCTCTTCATCTGCCAGATGGATCTTTCCTGCTGTCTTTGAGTTTTTTTGGGGCCAAGCAGCCAAACCAAACAGCCTCTGAGGGAGGAAGGAGGCAGAGATGATGGGAACCAGATGTCTGCAAAGACAGAGGAGCCAATAAAGCCCAGCAAGCTCAGTGTTTTTCCATCCGGAGGGGCTTGGCTTTTAGGCAGCCCAGGCCCCTTCTTGCCCCCAACCGCCTTCCCTGCCCCTCTGAACTTGGAAACCAGGCTTTTATTGGGGGCCCTTCCCTGCAAGGGGCCTAGCAAGGAATCCATCCTTTTGTGCCGTCGAAAAGGCGTGGGGAGAGATCTGGAGCAAGAGTCAGGGAGCGGCCGCAGGATGACCACCAGGAAGGGTCAGCGCTGGCCTTTGCCAAGACCGCCTCCAGGTCCTTTAAGCCAGAAGCAGCATTACTTCACCCCTTTGTTGTGAAATGCATGGACATTCCTCCTCCATCCCTCCAAGGAGCAAAAGGCTGCGCAGGCCGCCTTCCTCCTCATCCTCCTCCCAACCACCCTGCAAGGCAGGCCAGTCTGAGAGGCAGAAAGGAACAGGCCAAAGACTTCCAAATGGCTTCCACAACTTGGTGTGGAGACTTGAACGCAGATCTCCCGAGTCTCAGACTAGCACTGCTCTGCCGACAGAGAGGCGAAGGAGTGTCCTGTCCTGGGAGAGTCCGGCTTTAACTCCTTGAAAGAAATGTCTCAGCCTCCCGGAGAGGCTCCTTTCTCCATGCCATCTTGACACGGCCAGCATTTAAGTGAAGCCTGCAGGGACCACCGCTGACCACTGTGTCTAGCAGCTGCTCTTCCATGGTGAGCAAGCGCTTGGGCCCCCAGGCTGCTCTCCCCATGTCCATCCCCCCGTCCGCACGCAGGATGTCTAGCTGAAAGCAGGAGAGGCTCCTTTTGTCCCTTTTGCAGGGGAGGGAATTTCAACACGTGCTGCTTTTGACCTGTTGCATTTACCTGTTACCTGTTCGCTTGACCATCAGAAGGACCTTTTTGAGGGCAAGAGCGGCTGGGCAATGGGTCCAATGACCCAGAGCAGTGGTAGGGTCTCTCCTTCTCTGGACGCCTCCAAAAAGAGGCTGGACAGGGATGCTCCTCTTCCTGGAGGCCTGTGGGGTTGGACTGAATGACCGCTGGGGACACTTCCAACTCACTGATTCCAGGGAGCATTTGGGACTGATCTGCTCCAGGGACCAATTCTTTGTCCTTTTGGCCATCCATGGCATTCGCAGGAGTCTCTTCTGACACAATGGCTGAAGTGCACAGATTCCTCTCCTGCGCTGCTCTTTCGACTCTCCAGGTTCCACGTATGTCCATAGAAAGCGGAAATACACACATGCCATGGCCAGGATCAAGACAGAGCCACCAAATCTGTGTGATTCACCATCCAACACATAGAAGACCTACTTTAGGTCCTCTTGAGTTGGGACTAGCTGCGGAGCAAAGGCACGGTTCCTCTCTCCATTGTGAGATTTAGTCGGGGAAGAGAAGGGAAAGCGGAGAGTCAAGTAAGGGGGTCTGCAGCTTTCAATCTGGTTTCCCTGTCTTTCTGGGGGAATGTCAAAGGGCAGGGGTGAGGGTCCTCCATGGGACAGAAACGGCTGGGATGAAGGGCCCTCCGGCTGAGCCAGGCTGTGAAGGAGGGCCTACTCTCTGCAGCACTTCCTGCTCTTCCTCTGCTCCGCCGCATCTGCTGCCATGCTTCTTGACCAGCCTCCCACTGGCCCCAGAGCCCTTTGCTCCTCCAGGCCACTTTCCCAGCCCTGGCTTCTCCAAGGGGCCCTTGGAGGACCCTTCCCACTGTAGGACCCCGGGGTTGAGCCCTGCAAGGGCCAAGAGCAAGCCTCCTCAGAAACACATTCAGGGAGTGGATAAAGCAGGACAGTGTCACAATTAACTGGAATGTGTAACACACACACACTCAGGTGTCCAGAGGCAGAGACATGAAAGAGTCTGAAAAAAGTCTGAAAAGGCACCTGCTCCAAGCCTTGCCAGGGCAGAAATGCACAGACAAATCATGAGGAGAGCAGCTCAAATTGCACCCACATCCCTGTCTCTTCCTTTAACTATTCCTTGACCCACTCTAACAACACTGTTGCATTGCCCAATGTCATGGAGCTGTTGTTTTTGAGCAAAATGTGCTCTGATCTTTTCACCTTCTGCAGGAATGCTCAGCATCAAGCGCATCCTCAGACTGGTCTGGATTGGAGCAATTGCGTTGGAAGAGACTGAAAATGAGCCAAGACACAAAGGCCCTATACAGACAGGCCAAAATAAAGCTGCTTCAGTATGGTGTTTCAATGATGCATGCGTCCTTTGCACTCCGGTCCTTAGGACTGGAGCATGGCTTTGGTGCAGCTTCTGGACTCTTAGGACGCATGTATCATTTAAACAGCATAGAATCATAGAATCATAGAATCGTAGAGTTGGAAGAGACCACTAGGGCCCTGATCCAGTCCAACCCCCTGCCATGCAGGAAATCCAAATCAAAGCATCCCTGACAGATGGCCATCCAGCCTCTGTTTAAAGACCTCCAAGGAAGGAGACTCTATCACCCTCCGAGGAAGGAGTGCATTCCATTGTCGAACAGCCCTTACTGTCAGGAAGTTCCTCCTAATGTTCAGGTGGAATCTCTTTTCCTGCAGCTTGCATCCATTGTTCCGGGTCCTGTTCTCTGGAGCAGCAGAAAACAAGCTTGCTCCCTCCTCAATATGACATCCTTTCACATATTTAAACAGGGCTATCATATCACCTCTTAATCTTCTCTTCTCCAGGCTAAACATCCCCAGCTCCCTGAGTCGCTCCTCATAGGGCAAGGTTTCCAGACCTTTCACCATTTTAGTCGCCCTCCTTTGGACATATGGCTCCAGTTTCTCAATGTCCTTTTTGAAATACCTCCAAAGTGACTTGAAACAGCTTTATTTTGGCCTGTCTGTATCAGGCCAAAGACACAAGCTTCCAACACAAGTACTGTAAATGCCAAGAGGTTTGGCTCCAGCCAACTGCATCTCCTGCCAAAGACCATTTTGCAAAACAGGGGCGTGGAGATCCCCACTGCCTGCCCCAAACCCCCAAATACCAGTATCACCATTATGCCCTGCCTTTTGTCCACAACTGGAATGCAAGGCAAATACAATAGAGTTAAAACACCACAAAGTCTATGGCTGCAAAAGCATCATATGTGCTGCACCTAGCTGGTTTTGTCTACAAAGAATCACAGAATCATAGAATCGTAGAGTTAGAAGAGACTCCAAAAAGGGCCCTTATCCAGCCCAAGTCCCTTCTTCTGCCATGCAGGAACTCACAATCAAAGCATCCCCATTGACAGATGGCCACCCAGCCTCTGCTTAAAGAATTCCAAAGAAAGAGGCTGCACAACATACAAATGGACACAAATCTGACGTTAAAAATGGCAGTTCCCAAAACCAGCTGCAGAGCATTTAAACCTTTCTGGAAACAGAAAGGGATTTACAGGTTGCAGTCATTAAACAAGAAAATTGCAAAGCAAGACTAGAAAGAGAAGCAGCTGAATTCAATCGTATTCCCAAATTATAGTCCACAGTCAGAGGCACAAACAAATGCCACATGCATTAATGCAAGCGTCCTGCCTCCTTAACATGGAACAAAAGGCATCTTCTCAGAGAGAGTTTTCAACCCAGGGCAACTGACCTCTGGCACGCAGGTTTATTGCTCTCGTAAAGACCTGAGAGATCTGTATCTCGTCACTTGCAGCACTTTGAAAATTTAGGGCAAGGGACATGAATTGCCCCTTTCTGGGTGCTATGGCCCTCCATCCCACTCCCACAACTGTGGAAATAGTCTTTCCTGCCTGAGGCTGTAGTACCACTCATCACTTGGCCAGTATGTAATGCATGGCCACAAAAGCTCCAACTAAAGTAAGGTCAGCCTTCCTTTCCTCTCTCCCTCTGCTCCTTCCTCTTTTTCTGCTGGGCTTCTTCTCCAGAGTTGCATTTTGGGGATGGACCTCCCACTCACCCCTCTTCTGCTCCGGCTTGACCACATGCAGTCCCCCCATGGACCCCCGACAGCCCAGGCCCTTGTGCCCCTGCCCGCTGCCTCCTTCCCTCCGGCCGCTGACCTGAGGTCTTGTTCTGCGCCAGGAACTCCACCTGCAGCCGCTGCCCAGCCTCTTGAGCCAGGTCCAGTGGGGACGGGCGGCCAGGGTCCCCCGAGTAGCAGCTCACCTTGGCCCCACAGAACAGCAGGGCCAGGGTCTCCCCCACGTCGCTGGTGGTGACTGCAGCACACAGGGCCTGTTGGGAGGCAAGAGAGGTTAGCCAGGGAGGCCAGAAAGAGATACCAGGGGGGACTGGGGCTGGGACAGGGGGCAAAGATCAGGTGTGCCCCACGGCTCCAATGGGGTGCCAGGAGAGCGATGGGATTGGCAACCAAAGGGACCAGAGCCTGGGATGGGATGGCTGGAGGGAAGGATGGAGGGATGGACGGAGGTCTCTTTATCCTGGGAGGGGAGAGAGGAGGAGGCAGACTGGCCCCTGGCCCAGGGTGGGGTCCCTCCGTGGAATGGCCATGGTCCAGAGGGGAGGGGAAGGTCCGGCCAAACCAGGCCAAGCCCCGTCTGTCCGGCAAGGCTAGTCTTCAGCTTCCTTTTTTGTCTTTTAAAACAACAGAACTTTCTTTTTTAAAACAACACCACCTTTCAAATCCCACATGGACTCGTAATCTCCTAAAAGAAAAAAGCAGGCTGCTTGCCTGTAGCTGCGGTTCTTCAGGTGGTCATTTCTGAAACTACATATATTTAGAAAAGGACATTGTCTTAGAACCAGAACCGGAGCCAAGTTGGAAGGGTCCCCCAGAGGCCACAGAATCCAACCCTGGTCCTCAGTGCAGGGTCCCCAGCAAAAGCATCCCCAGAAGCAGGAAGGTCTTTGGGGGATTTCCAGGGGAGGAGACCGCCAAGGAGGACTGCATTGCCCAGCCGCTCTCAGCCGCAAGAGGCCTGGCCCCAGTCCTCCCTTTGGGGCAGCAGAGGACAGTCCCACTGCCCCCTCCTCCCTAGGCAGCCCTTACAAGGGGGGCCTTTAGAGGGGACTCCATGCCTCCCTCCGGCTGCCCAGCTCCGCCAGACTCCCTCCATCCCTCTTACTGCCGTCCTGGCTGCCCTTCCCTGACCCTTGCTTCCAACTTGTCCCCATCCTTCCTAAAAGAAGGACTGGCCAAAGCACCACCCAACCGTTCCCTCAAGGCCCCTCTGCTCCTGATGCTTCCCTGAAATAACCCTTTTCCAAGTCCCTTTTCAGACTCATTTATGGCTTCCTTTCAGCCTCTGAAGCCAAGACCTTTCCCAGAAAAGGAGAAGAAGAGAGAAGGCCAGGAGACCCCCCCCCCCCACTTTGCTCTGAAACGGCGCCTGGGCCGCCCACCTGGGGCTCCGCAAGTGGAATGAAGCCCCTCCAGAAGAAGGGTGGGTGGGTGTCCTCCTTTTCCAGGACACGTCCTCCATTGCTACCTTCCGTCTCTTGCAAGCCAACAAGGCACTTCAACAAAGATAAGTTCATCAGGAAAATGCAGCTGACTCCATAATAAAACGCAGTAAGAGCAACATAGCTGTAAATACACTGCAGGAAACTAAGTCAAATTCCTAGGAGTGTTTTTAGCTTTTGGAATGTCCTGCATTTTTCTTGAACGTCTGAAACCTTTTGTGGTGCCTTGTCCTCCTTTGCAGTTATGAAGACCTCTGGTCACTCCTCCAGAAG
>NW_024803671.1:910-7057 GCF_019175285.1 Sceloporus undulatus | reverse complement strand
TCCTGCCTTCCCCTCCTGGCTCCCAGAGGCCTAGATTCATAGAATCATAGAGTTGGAATAGACTACAGGGCCATTCTGTCCAACCCCATTCTGCCATGCACCAATCAAAGCATCCCCAACAGATGTCCATCCAGCCTCTGTTTAAAGGAAGGAGACTCCACCAAAATCTCCGAGGGAGTTTGTTCCAATGTCAATCAGCCCTTACTGTTAGGAAGTTCCTCCTAATGTTGAGGTGGAATCTCTTTTCCTGCAGTTTGCATCCATTGTTCCATGTTCTAGTCTCTGGAGCAGCAGATAACAAGCTGGTTCCCTCCACAATATGATATCCCTTCAAATATTTAAACAGGTCTATCATATCACATCTTAACCGTCTCTTCTCCAGGCTAAATATCTTCAGCTCCCTAAGGCGTTCCTCATAGGGCATGGTTTCCAGACCCTCCATCATTTTAGTTCCTTTGGACACACTCCAGTTTCTCCACATCCTTTTTGAAATGTGGTGGCCAGTATTCCAGGTGAGGCCTGAACAAAGCAGAATAGAGTAGCACTATTACTTCCCTTGATAAAGACACTATACGCATCAATAGAAGTATAGTGTTCTTGAATCAAGGGAAATAATATGCTACTCTATCTGCTTTGTTCAGGCCTCCCCTGGCATACTGGGCACCACATTTCAAAAAGGATGTGCGAGAATACTGGAGCGTGCCAACGGGAACTAAAATGATTGGGGGTCTGGAAAACCATTCCGATGATGAATGCCTTAGGGAGCTGGGATGTTAGCCTGGAGAAGAAGGACGGTTAAGATGCTGATCTGATAGACCTGTTTACATATTTGAAGGGAATCATTTGAGGAGGGAACCGCTTGTTATCTGCTGCTCCAGAGACTAGCACTGGCACAATGATGCAAAACTGCAGTGAAAAGAGATTCCCACTTCAACATTAGGAGGAACTTCCTACATTCCGGCTGTTGACCGTGGAACACATCCTCTGAGATTTTGGTGGAGTCCTCATTCCTTAAACGAGGGCTGGATGGACATCTGTTGGCGGATGCCTTTGATTGTGTGATGCCAGCAGAATAGGGTGGACAGAATGGCCTGTAGGTCTCTTCCCCAACTCTATTGATTCTAGCATCTAGGCTTCTGGGAGCCAGGAGCGGGACGGCAGGATTGCATAGCTCTCTGTGGACAGGAGCGTACCTTGGGAAGGGTGGGAGAGGGGGTCATCTGAGATGGGGGGCCAGCCCAACTCACAGATTTTAATAATAACAACAACAACACACAACAATAAAATATTTTCCCGAGGATAAAGGTTGTTTTACACACCATCAAATAGCCACAAAGCCAACAATAGCATCCAATTTACCCACAGTAAACAATAAGTCGCCCAAAAATTCAATTCGGGACAACTACCAATTGGTTACAATGCACAATTGTGATCAGAAGTGGGATTTTTCCTAAGTTCTTACAATGAGGTTGGGTGTGTAAGCCTGCATGGAAGTGATCGGTCTTAACCAATGCTTTGCTATTGTGCCTGAAGCTTACTTGGCAGCCAATGTAAGATAGAAATATTAGAACTGGTTTTATACAGTCTGACCTAGCTGTTGGGTGACCAAATTTGGTGCTGATTTGAAATTACTGAAGCTACCGACCTTGCGTACACAATGTAGCCTCATGCGAGCACTGAACTTAAGAAGTGAACTTGCAATCAGGCCCTGTTTTCATACCTATTAAGGGTCCATTTAGCAATTATTAGCAATATCTTGAAGCAGAAAGGGTGGTCACACAAAAATTCCTTTTTCTCTCACGTGCTTCTTTCCAACCTGAGCTGCTTACCTCCGTGGTTGACATTCCAGAGGCCCTTTGTCACTCAAAATGCTGGGTCTGGGGAGTCACTCACAATGCTCTGTTTTAGGGGAATTTCATACTTAGTCAAAGGAGAGATTGACGGCAAAGGTGACCTAGGGATTCATCCTAACTATACCAGCCCCGGAAGCCACAAGAACTCCAGAGTCCTCTCCTGGTGCCACACCGCATGAAGCTCCTCTTCAGTTAGCTCTTTGCATCATGCCATGCCTATGATTCCACATTCTATGGCAGTCTCACATGGACTGATGCCATTTTTCAATAAAATAGTTTTACATATATTTAATGGAATATTTTTCAACAGCCTGACTATATGTTTTTTTATTGATTTCCTCATGGCAGTTCCCTTCAATATCTTTCTTTGGTCGTTCCTCTGAGTAAGGATCAACTCATTATATGGATTTGGGGGATCCAGCACAGGTCATGCTCAGGTCACTCAACACCACCTTGATTAATGTAATCTCAAATAGGAGGGGTTCAACGTGGGGCTAAATTGGGGTAACGTTTCCTATCTTAACACTGAGATCAGTCTTGTCTGTCATTGTCTTCCTTTACAGAAGACTTGTCAGTCACGAGAAAGTCCACACACGAAAGACAGTCACATAAATGCAGCATTGTGGAAAGGTTTTTTCTTCAAAGTCACACCTAGTGACACATCAGAGATTCCACACAGGAGAGAAGCCATACAAATGCCAGAATTGTGGCGAAATGTTTTTCTTGAAGGCCGTATACCTAGTGATACATCAGAGATCTCACACAGGAGAGGAGAAGCCATACAAATGCCAGCATTGTCGGGAAAATGTTTTTCTTCAAAGTCAATTTTCCTAGTGACACTCAGCGTGAGTCCACACAGGAGAGAAGACCATATAAATGCCAGCATGTGCGGAATGTTTTTCTGACAAGTCAGTCCACTGAGGACCTCAAAGACTCCCACACAGGAGAGTAAGCCATACAAATCCAGCATTGTGGAAATGTTTTGTTCGAAATGCTCTACCTATTGACCACCACAGAGATTTTTATGGCCACACAGGATGAGAAGCCCTATAAATGCCAGCGCATTGGTGGAAATGTTCTTCTTGGAGTCTGCTCTGTGACACTCAGAGAGTCCACACAGGAGACGAAGCCATACACATGCCAGCATTGTGGGAACTGTTTTTCTGACAGTCTAGTCCAAACTGGACATCAGAGAGGCCCACACAGGAGAGAGGCCATTACGCGCCATGCCAGCCTTTTTGTTGGCGAATTGTTTCTTCAAAGTCCACCCTAGTGCCCACATCAGAGCGTCCAACCGTTCTGTTGCGTTTTTTTTTTTTTTTGTTTTTTTGCTTTGAGAAGCCATACAAATGCTTTTTTTTTCAGCATGTGGGAAATGTTTTCTTTCAAAGTGCTATACTAATTGACACATCAGCGAGGCCACACAGGAGAGAAGCCCTATACTTGCCTGTGTTTTTTGCATTTGGGGAAATGTTTTTCTTGGAAGTCTGCTCTAGGCACCTCAGAGAGTCCACAGGAGAGCAGCCACCAAATGCCGCTGGGCGAAATGTTTTTCTGACAAGTCAGTCCAACTGCGAACATCAGAGAAGGCCACACAGAGTTTTTTTTTTTTTTTTGGTTACTTTTTTTTTTCTGGGCGAGCCGCCTCACATGCTTAGCAGTGTGGGAATGTTTTTCTTCAAAGTCAAATACATTAGTGACACCTAGAGCGTCACATCCGGAGAGAAGCCATTTACAAATGCCCGCCTTGTGGGAAATGTTTTTCTTGGAAGTCATACCTAGTGCTACATCCGAGATCTCACCACAGGTAGAGACTTTCGAGAACCTACAACTGCCCGCATTGTGGGAAATGTTTTCTTCAAAGTCACACCTAGTGACACAATCAGAGAGTCCACAAGGTCTGAGAAGCCAATAAATGCCAGCCTTTGTGGGAAATGTTTTCTGACACGTTCTAGTCCACCTGAGCACACAAGATGCTGTTTCCACACCGTG
This sequence comes from Sceloporus undulatus, assembly GCF_019175285.1. Lineage (NCBI taxonomy): Eukaryota > Metazoa > Chordata > Lepidosauria > Squamata > Phrynosomatidae > Sceloporus > Sceloporus undulatus. The sequence continues at coordinate 3,212 of NW_024803671.1, read as the reverse complement.
AGAGAAGCTCATTACAAAATAGCCCAGCATTGTGGGAAATGTTTTTTTTATATACGGATCCTATTGACACCTTCAGAGAGAGCGCCTACACGTGGATGATGAAGCGCTCAATAAATGCCAGCCTTGTGGGCAATGTTTTTCTTGGAAGTCTGATCTAGTGACACATCAGAGATTCCACACAGGATTTGAGAGTCCATAAAATGCCAGATGTGGGAAATTGTTTATGACAAGTCAGTCCAACTGAGACATCAGTTCTTTTCTTTTAGAGGCCACCCAGGAGAGAAAGCCATACAAATGCCCGATTGTGGGAAAGTTTTCTTCAAAGTCAAACATAGTGACACTATCAGAGCGTCCAAAAGGAGAGAGTTTGCGTTACAATGCCCAGCATTGTGGGACATGTTTTTTGCAAAGGCATAATATTGACACATCACGCGAGGCCACACAGGAGTTTTTTTTTTTTTTTGCGCAGCATTAAATGCCAGCATTTGTGTGTGAAATGTTTTCTTGGAAGTCTGATCTAGTTGACACATCATGAGAGTTACACACAGGAGAGAGCCATACAAAGCCAGCACTTGTGTGTGAAATGTTTTTCTGACAGTCATTCCAATGAGACATCACGAGGGTGTCCACACAGGAGAGACGACAACAACATGCCCAGCATTGTGAGGAAATGTTTTTCTTCAGTAGTCATAAATTTTTATTTGTGAACATCTAGAGATAGTCCAACATGGATGAGACGACCATCACCTGCCAGCGTTGTGGGAACTGTTTTTTTACAAAGGCACATACCTATTGACACATCGATTTTTTGAGGCCCACTTAGAGAAGGCAAACAAATCCCAGTGTTGAACTATATTAGTATTTTATTGTCTATAGAATGGAATACAAAAAAATATTTCCAATCCTATGGTGCTAAGCCAAGGCCCTTTTGATTTTGTTTAAGGTTTGTCTGTCCATATCTCTTTTTATGTTTTAAGTTGTATTTTGCTAAGGTTTTCATTTGATAGTTGTATAGATACTTCACTTTGCGTTTAAATTTGGCTGGGGATTGTGGGGTCTTGGTCTAGTTAGTTAGATGGGGGGTGGGATTGTTGCCGCTGGTTGGACATAGTTATTTTGGGATCTTATATCCTTTTGCCCCTGTGCCGGATGTTGGCATGACGACTTGTTGGGGGACAGGCTTTCTAACAGAAAGGGTAGTTTCTGGGTGAATGGCAACGTGGACCTTCTTTTTTTGTTACCTGTGGGGCAATGGTTTTTTTTTTTTTTTTTGTTTTTTTTCTTTTTTTTTTTTTTTCCCTTTTTTTTTTTTTTTTTTTCTTTTTTTTTTTTTTTTTCTTTTTTTTTGTCCTTGGCGAAGGACTGTGGGAATTGGATGGTTGGTGGCTCGTGGACGCGGGTTGCTCTTAAGGTTGGGTTTTTAATTTATTGTTTGGATTGGAATTGGGCTTTTTCTCTTTTTTCTTAAACACTGCATTCCTGTGTTCTCCATCAAGTTCTTTGCTGTTTCCCACACACCGGCCTTCTTTGCTGTGACCTTTTTTTCTTTTTTTATAAGTTCTGCTTTGCCCAAAACTGACCCTTTCTTCCTCCTCACTCCTTCCCGCTCCCTTCCCAGGTTTCCCATCAGGACCGCATGCGGCGCCCACCCCCGCGCCAGACACCACCATATACAGGGTAACCGCGCGTTTTTTCCCCCTACACGCGCCCTTCCTTTCCCGCCTTTCCCCTCCTGACTCCAGCTCTCACCTTGCGGCTCCCTTGTGGTCTCCTCCACGGACGAACGGATTCGGTAAGGAAGGCCGGGGCTTGTGCCCCTGAACCCCCGCCCCTTTACTTCCTTTCTTGCCAAGCTGCCATCCGCATACGATGCCGCACCCGCAGCCGCTTGGCCGCTCCCCATCCTTGTGCATACATGCCCGCATAATTAGGATTTTATTTGATCATATTTGTGACCCATTGGACCTCAGTGTTCTGCTGCTCATTACACTGAAGGATTGAGACTAGGTGTTGACGTGATCTCACCCTGATTTTGGTGTCCTTTTCCTGAAAGTCTGCTGGTTGGACTATTGGCTCGGGCTCTTTACCTTAAGGATTGAGACATGACTATTTTGATCTCAGTCTGATGCTCCTTGTCTGACATGGATTGAGATGGGACTATGGTGACTATAAGGCTTCTTTACGCTACAGTAATGAGATGGGACTATTGTCATTTCAGACTGAGTGCCCCATACCTTTGGAGATTGATCAGGTCCATTCCGACCTCAGGTGACTCTCATTGCCTGAGATGCTGAGAGTCGTG
>NW_024803671.1:0-885 GCF_019175285.1 Sceloporus undulatus | reverse complement strand
GATGCAGCGTAAAGTTGCATTGGCCTTGTTAGCTGCTGCATCGCACTGTTGACTCATGTTCAACTTGTGGTCTACTTGAATATCTCTAAGACAAAGATGGGCTACTGTTGAGGATTGGGGGGGCACACTGGCCCCCAGGGGATCTCAGGGGCAACCGCACATTCTGTTGCCTTAAAATAGGAATAATGTTTTGCCCCTCAGTATCCCCTTGCATCCCTTTGGGGAAGGGGAGGCCATTTTGACACTGTTGGGCCTTCTCTGAGCCATTGCAGAGCCAAGGGAGGTCTTTTCCCCAAGAAGCCTCTCCAGAGCCTCAAAAGGCTGGAAGAGGGCCAGAAAAAGTAGGAAACATACTCAGAGATGTGCTGAATACCATTTTGGTGAGAAATTCATTACTCTCCATGCTGTCTTCCCACAAAATCCTAGAACTGGTGTGATATCTGGTGGCAGAACTAAGTTTCAGAATTAGAAAGTCCTTTGCTTGCACCAAAAGGTTTATTGAGAAACTCAGGCAGAAGCCTCCATTAACACATCTACGCAGTCTCTGAAGCTTCGAAACCGTTTTCCTCCGTCATTAACTACCTTCACACTCCTCCCTTTTCTTCCCCCTTCAGCCCCTAAACAGCTCGGGTACCTCTTGCCTTCTCCTTACACCATTCACACATGCCTCTCCCCTCGGGGACATGTCTGCCACCCAAAGCTCACAAACCAGTCAGTTAAGAGCCTCCACAACTGCTTCCTTTCCCCAAGCTGTTCTAGGCCCCACTATCCTTACCAACTACTTAAAACTACTAGCATTTAAACTACTAACAATTTCTCCCTAAACCCCAATACCATTCTGGATGAACCACAGAAGCTGGTTCTGACAATTGGCAGTTTACAATG
>NW_024803670.1:0-7062 GCF_019175285.1 Sceloporus undulatus | reverse complement strand
TTTGGGGAGTTGTTTTGGCTTGTGGTGGAAGAAACATTGTCTTTCTCTCTCCATCCCTTCCTACTTTCTCTTTTTCTACATTCTCAGAAGAAGAAAAAGAAGCCTCTTTATCATAATCCCAGAAGGCCTGGTCCCCATACCACACGCCAGTAACCACATGGGTGGCTGCACATTTTCCTGTTTTGGGGTAAGACAAATATTTAGGAGTCAAATTATTTAGACCCAGCTTCTCCAACCTTTCCAAGGCCAAGGACCTGCAGGTGAGGATGCCCGGGTGCCTGAATGCCTTGGCGCTGAGCAGGTATTTGGCACATCCATCCACCTCAAACAAGCCACAGAGGAGACTGGTCAGCAGGCAAGGTCTGATCCCCAGGGCAGATGCCTTCTCTCCAATGGTGTCCGATAAAAACATCTCTCTCCGACAGATGCTGTGGCTTATTTGTTCTGCATGTTTTCGACACATCTCTGGGTCCAGCAATGAATGTTCTGCAATTTTGAAAAGAAACAAAGGGTTAATGGGGGGAAAGGAGTTATGCTTCTCCTTATGAAGGGTTAAAATGTGTTTCAGGGAAAGATAGCCTTAGTCACAACCCTTTTGGATAACTGTGTGCAAGGATGCCTTTGGAAAGTACTACTCAGATACTTCATTTGGCCCCAAGAGCTGCAGAGCATGCAGAGCTTTATCCTGGCTTATCCTGGGTCTATGCACTGGTTGGTCACACAACTGACAATGTGAATCTTTTAGGAAGACTTGAAAAACAATCCCAACATTGATTATCCCAGGATTAGAGAGTGCGGAGTTCACCGATAAGCGGTATAGAAAGGTAAATGCTGCTGCTGTTGCTGCCCTCAACCTCTGTGCTCAGGTCCTTCTTTGAAACACTAAGGGGCCATTCAGACTACCTTTTACCCCGGTTCAGAAACCAGATTAAAAGCGGGAAGTTCATACTGGCACTGGTTCTTTTACACTCGAATTTGAGGCTTGCACACCCATTCAGGGGCAAATGCCCCTTGGCGCAGGTCTTTTGAAAGCGGAGATTTTCCTATATCTTTTGAGAAAAACCGAGTGCCGGCAAATGTGAACGTGGCCCCGATCGTGACTGGGCCAAGTTCAGGAGAGGGATTAAATCAGAGGGAGGGCAGAGGGCGAAACATGCCTCCCCTTCATTGGGGTAAAGGAGGAGGAGGAAGGAGCCGGAGGAAGGGAACCATGAAGGACAGCATCGGAGTGAAGGAGGAGGAGGAAGGAGCCGGAGGAAAGGAACCATGAAGGACAGCATCGGAGTGAAGGAGGAGGAGGAAGGAGCCGGAGGAAGGGAGCCATGGAGGACAGGCATCGGAGGTGAAGGAGGAGGAGGGAGGAGGGCCGGCGGAAGGGGAGCATGAAGGACGCTCGGAGTGGAAGGAGGAGGGGAGGAGGGCCGGAGGAAGGGAACATGAAAGACAGATCGGAGTGAAGGAGGAGGAGGAAGAGCCGAGGAGGGAAGGGGAGCGGAGTGAAGGAGCGGGGAGGGCATGGGAGGTGTGAGGGGAGGAGGAGGAGCGGAGGGAAGGGAGCCATGGAGGACAGATCGGAGTGAAGGAGGGGAGGGGAGGAGGGAGCGGAGGGAAGGGCATGGCGGACAGCACGGAGTGTGAAGGAGGGGAGGAGGAGCGGGGAAGGGAGCTGAGGACAGATCGGAGTGAAGGAGGAGGGAGGGAAGGAGCCGGTAGGAAGGGAGCCATGGAGGAAGCTGGAGAAGGAGGAGGAGGAGGAAGGGGGCCGGGGAAGGGAGATGGGGAGGACAGATGGAGTGAAGGAGGAGGGGAAGGGCCGGAGGGGGGCCATGAGGACAGCATGGAGTGAAGGGGAGGAGGAAGGAGCCGGGAGGAAGGGAGCCGTGAAGGACAGCATCGGAGTGAAGGGGAGGGAGGAGGGCGGGAGGGAGCCATGGCGGACAGCATCGGAGTGAGGAGGAGGAGGAGGAGGAAGGAGCCGAGGGAGGGAGCCATGAAGGACAGCATCGGAGTGAAGGGCGGAGGAGGAGCGGGAGGAAGGGAGCCATGAGGACGCATCGGAGGGTGGAGGAGGGGAAAGGAGAGAGGAGGGGGAAGGGAACATGAGGAGCAGCACGGAGTGAAGGGGGGGAGGAAGGGAGCGGAGGGAGGAAGGAACATGAAGGCCGCTCGGAGGAGGAGGAGGAGGAGGAGCGGGAGGACGGGGCCTGAGGAAGGCGCCGGAGTGAAGGAGGGAGGGGGAAGGGCGGGGGGGAAGGGTGGAGGCCGGGAGTGGGGGGGAGGAGGAGCGGAGGAGGAAGAGGAGCGGGGAAGGGAGGGGGAGCGGAGGAAGGGAGCCATGGAGGACAGCTCGGATGTGAGGGAGGAGGGAGGAAGGAGAGAGGGAAGGGAGCCTGAAGGGGACAGCGGAGTGGGGCGGGGGGGGGAGGGGAGGGGAAGGAGGGCGGACGGAGGAAGGAGGAGGCGGAGGAAAGGAAACATGAAGGACCGCATCGGAGTGAAGGAGGAGGAGGAAGGAGCCAGAGGAAGGGCAGCCATGAGGACAGCATCGGAGTAAAGGAGCAGGGAGGAAGGGAACCATGAAAGACAGCATCGGAGTGAAGGAGGGAGGAGGAAGGAGCCGGAGGGAATGGAGCATGGAAGGGCCAGCATCGGAGTGAAGGAGGAGGAGAGCGGGAGGAAGGGGACCATGGAAAGGACAGCATCGGAGTGAAGGAGGAGGAGAAGGAGGAAGGGAGGAAGGGAGCCATGGAGGACAGCATCGGAGTGAAGGAGGAGGAGGGAAGGAGCGGAGGAGGAAGGGAGCCATGAAGGGACGCCGGAGTGAAGGAGGAGGAGGAAGGAGCCGGAGGAAGGGAACCATGGGGACAGCATCGGAGTGAGGAGGAGGGGAAGGAGCCGGAGGAGGGAGAGCCATGAGGACAGCATCGGGTGAAGGAGGGGAGGATAGCGGAGGGAGGAAGGGAGCCATGGAGGACAGCATCGGAAGTGAAGGCGGGAGAGGGAGGAGCCGGAGGAAGGGGGCCATGGAGGGACAGCATGGAGTGAAGAGAGGGAGGAGGAGGAGAAGGAGCGGAGGAAGGGAGCCATGAAGGACAGCACATCGGAGTGAAGGAGGGGAGGAAGGAGCCGGAGGAAGGGACCATGAAAGACAGCATCGGATGGAGAGGAGGAGGAGGAGCCGGAGGAAGGGAACCTGAAGGACGGATCGGAGTGAGGAGGAGGAGGAGGAGCCAGAGGAAAGGAACCATGAAGGACAGCATCGGGAGGTGGAAGGAGGGGGAGGAAGGAGCCGGGAGGAAGGGAGCATGGAGGACAGCATCGGAGTGAGGAGGAGGAGGAAGGAGCCGAGGAAGGAGCATGGAGGCCGCATCGGAGTGAGGAGGAGGAGGAGGAGCCGGAGGAGGGAGCCTATGGAGGACGCATCGGATGTGAAGGAGGAGGAGGAAGGAGCCGGAGGAAGGGAGCATGAAGGACAGCATCGGAGTGAAGGGGAGGAGGAAGGAGCGGAGGAGGGAGGGAACCATGAAAGACAGATCGGAGTGAAGGAGGAGGAGGAAGGAGCCGAGGAAGGGCCATGAAGGACAGCATCGGGAGTGAGGAGGGGGAAGGAGCCGGAGGAGGGCAGCATGAAGACAGCCACGGAGTGAAGGAGGAGGGGGCGGAGCCGGAGGAGGGGCCATGGGGACAGCATCGGAGTGAAGGAGGAGGAGGAAGGGCCGGAGGAAGGGAGCCATGAAGGACAGCTCGGAGTGAGGAGGGAGGGAAGGAGCCGGAGGAAGGGGACCATGAAAGACAGCATCGGAGTGAGAGGAGGAGGAAGGGCCGGAGGAGGGAGCCATGGAGGACGCATCGGAGTGAAGGAGGGGGAGGAGGAAGGAGCCGGGAGGAAGGGAGCATGAAGGACCGCATCGGAGTGAAGGAGGGGGGAAGGGAGCGGGGGGAGGGACCTGGAGGCAGCTCGGTGAGGGGAGGGGGAAGGCGTGAAGGGAGCATGGAGGACAGTCGGAGGATGAAGGGAGGAGGAAGGAGCCAGAGGAAGGGAGCCATGAAGGACAGCATCAGAGTGAAGTGCGGAGGGAAGGAGCCGGAGGAAGGGAGCCATGAAGACAGATCGGAGTGGAAGGAGGGAAGGAAGGAGCCGGAAGGAGGAGGAACCAGAAGGGTCAGCACGGAGTGAAGGGAGGAGGAGGAAGGAGCGGAGGAAGGGGGAAGCCATGAAGGACAGCATCGGAGTGAAGTGAGGAGGAAGGAGCGGAGGAAGGGAGGAAAGGACGCATGGAGGACAGCATCGGAGTGAGGAGGAGGAGGAAGGAGCCGGGGAAGGGCGCATGGAGGACAGCATGGAGTGAAGGCGGAGGAGGAAGGAGCCGGAGGAAGGGAGCCATGAAGGACAGCAGTCGGAGTGAAAGCCGGAGGAGGAGCGGAGAGGAAGGGGAAGCCATGGAGGAACGAGCATCGGAGTGAGGAGGAGGAGGAAGGGCCGGAGAAGGGGAGCCATGGAAGGACCATGGGTGAAGGAGGAGGAAGGAGGGGAGCCGAGGAAGGGAGCCATGGAGGACAGCATCGGATGTGAAGGAGCCGGAGGAGGAGCCGGAGGAAGGGGCCATTGAACAGCACGGAGTGAAGGCAGGAGGAGGAAGGAAGGAGCCGGAGGAAGGGGGCATGGAGGACAGCTCGGAGTGAGGAGGGAGGAGGAGGAGGGAGGGAAGGGCCATGAGGACGCATCGGAGGAGAGGGGGTGGGGCGGAGGAGGGACGGAGCGGAGGAGGAGGAGGAGGGGAGCCGTGGAGGGAGCATGGGGGCATGGAGTGAAGGAGGAGGAGGAGGAGCCAGGAGGAAGGGAGCCATGAAGGACGCATCGGGTGAGGAGGGGGGAAGGAGCGGAGGAAGGGAGCCTGGAGGACGCATCGGTGGGGAGGAGGAGGCGGACAGGCGCCGGAGGAGAGGGGAAGGGAGCCTGGAGGACCGCATCGGGTGAAGGAGGAGCGGAAGGCGCCGGAGGACGGGATGAGCATGGATGACAGGCATCAGAGTGCAGGAGGAGGAGGGAACGGAAGGAGCCGGAGGCAAGGGAGAGCCCTGACGGACGCATCGCGAGTTGACGGATGAGGAAGGAGCGGAGGAAGGGACCATGAGAAAGAACAGCATCGGAGTGAGGAGGAGGAGGAAGAGCCAGAGGGAAGGAGCATGAAGGAACGCATCGTATGGAAGAGCGGAGGAAGGACCGGAGGCACGGGAACCATGAAAGACAGCCTCGGCGTTGAAGGAGGAGCGGCGGAGGGAAGGCAGCCGGGAGGACAAGGGAAGCCTGGGAGGAACAGCATCGAGTGAGTGAAGGAGGAGGAGGAGGAAGGAAGCCGGAGGAAGGGGCCATGAGGACAGCATCGGAGTGAAGGAGCGGCGTAAGGAGCGGCGGGAGGGACCCATGTGAAAGGGACCAGCATCGGAGTGCAGGAGGAGGAGGAAGGACGCCGGAGGGGAAGGGAAGTCCAGGAGGACCGATCGGTGGTGAAGGAGGAGGCGAGGACGGAGCCGGCGGAAGGGAGCATGAAGGACAGCATCGGAGTGAAGGATCCTTGGAAGGAGCAGGAGGAAGGGACCCATGAAAGGGACAGCATCGGAGTGAAGAGGGGGGGGGGGCGGAGGAAGGATGCCGTAGGAAGGGAGCCATGGCGGAACATGGACGGAAGGAAGAAAGAAGGAGCCAGAGGAAGGGAGCCATGAAGGACAGCATCGGAGTGAAGGTGCCGGAGGAAGGAGCCGGAGGAAGGGAACCATGAAAGACAGCATCGGAGTGAAGGAGGAGGAGGAAGGAGCCAGAGGAAGGGAGCCATGGAGGACAGCATTGGAGTGAAGGAGGAGGGGGAAGAGGAGGAGGAGGAGGGAGGGCAGAGGGCAGAACATGCCTCCCTCTCGCATGCAGCTCTCTCTCTCTCTCTCTCTCTGTCTTCGTAATTTTATTTTTGACAGATTATGCGCATGCTTGTTCTACAGATTGATACATACTGATAGAATGCATCTGCTTGTGCTACATTTCCCTTTCGTTTGCTTGCTGCCGGCACGGCACCTCACTTTGCAAGAGGCTATTATTTTTATTGTTACTGTTATTATTATTCTTTGTGTAATATGCGAATGCTACAATATGAATGTTACAAATGTTTCTCTTTCAGTTTGGCAAATTGATACAATGGGTGAATGCTTGTGCTACATGTGTGTATGTAAGGAGAGGTGGCATTCTGGGGTGGCAGAGATGGCATTCAGGTGGCCTCCCCTGCAAGTAACATTTGTTGTTGTTTTTGTTATTGTGACAGATTATGTGAATGCTTTGGACTGGAAGGGAAGGGAAGATGTTCCAAAGAGGAGGAAATGCTGGGCTGGAAGTGAAGGGGAAGCCAGAGGCTGGCATTCAGAGGGAAGGCTGTGGAAACCCATGACTTTGAGGGAGTCACACTCTCTCAGCCTCAGGGGAAAGGCTCCTCAGAACCAGTCTTGCCAAGAAAACCCCAGGATGGGGTCTTTTTAGGGTTGCCATAATCTGTAATGACCCAAATACACACAACACACACACACACCTGGAGGTTTTTAAATTTGACAAGTTGACAGAATATGCGCACTCTGCCGCCAGTTTTTTTTTTAAAGAAGGGGGGAAGCACCCATTTGGTTGGCCAATGGCTGTAGGATATGTCACCTTTGACAAAGCGGAAATGAATTTGATTGACAACAGAGGAGGCTCCATTTTAAAGCGGTAGTGCAAATGTGAACTTGCAGAGGGGCAAATTGCCCCGATCGAGGCAAAGGGTAGTGGGCACTTCTTTTTGAGCAAATTTGAGATGCGGGGACCCGGATCTGGCCAGTTCTATTCAGGGGGAAATGGTCTAGTGAGAATAGGGCCTAAGAAAAACCACACATATAGCCACGAACACAAAAATACCACTAAACACTATACATAGCAAGAGCTGGAACAACTTGACCTTCCTTTGAATCCTTCAGGCTTGACTCTAAGAGTTTATCACATGGGCAAAATCAGGGGTTTAAACGGTTGATTCTCTCATGCAAAATACA
>NW_024803669.1:0-7062 GCF_019175285.1 Sceloporus undulatus | reverse complement strand
AAAAAAAGCAACCTAAAGAATTCCGCTTGACCATATGCATATATAGAGCTCAGTAGTATTGTCAACAGAGCAATTAAAGAAAATACACATTCAAGAAATGCTGCTGCAGATGGACATTATGAGTCATTTGTACCGTTGGAAAAAGCCCCGTTGACAATTTGCCAAGGACATTCTGGGTTTTGTTGCATGCTTATCATAGAAAACTGCAATTGGACAACTGGTGAGATACCAAGCCAAAAACAACCCATTAACCTTACTTGATGGTCTCCCAATTGATTTGCAACTACGGGAAGGCTGATCTTTCAAGTCCATTTCTGCAGACTCCCTCCTTTTCACATCTTTATATATGTTCAGTGGCATCTGGTAGTTTCCAAGTCAATGAAGCAGTAGCTCCAAACTTCACTCCAAACTACTGGATCACTCTAGCTGAGGAATACATTTCCCATTAGCAGCTCAATTTGCACCAATACGTCTTTCTTAAAGCCTGTGGGGCCTGATTGGTTTTATCCAAACCTGTACATGCATTATGGGTTTTGAAAAGTTGGAAAAAACATTTCAACTATTTTTATTCATCTTGTTTTGATTTGTCAAACTGTTTAATAGCGCTTATGTCTGTTTTTCCTATATTTTTCCTTAAACTGATTTTATTGTATGCTGCCTTCAGATTATATGGTATAGTTTGGGATATATTTTAATAAATGAACAAACAATCCATACTCTTAACTCAAAGAAGGCTATCTCAGGTTCTGAGACCTATGCTTCAAACAGTTGCATCACCTTGAATATCTCCTTTAATTCAGATACAACCAGCAGAGATTTAGCATCCAGTTGGCATAGGAGCCAGTTGTTACAACTAAGCCAATTATTACTCCATTTTTATTCCGTTTATTTATATCCCACCTTCCTCCCAGTACAGAGACTCAAGTTGGCTAACAAATCTAAAACAGTCCAAGTTAAAACAGTATCAAACATTAAATATGCAAAGTTTAAAAACAATTAAACAATTCAAACAATTAAAAACATTACATTATTAAAATTTAAAATTCTTTAAAACTCTTTAAAACAAAAACAAAACAGCATACATGTCATCCGAAGGCCTGGTGGCATAAAATGTCTTTACCTGCCATTAGTAGGACAGCAGTGATGGAGCCATCTTGGTCTCTTTAGGGAAGCAGTTCCAAAGCTTGGGAGCAGCCACTGAGAAGGCCCTCTCTCTTGGTCCCACCAAACGCACCTGAGAGATTGGTGGGACAGAAAGAAGGGCCTCTCCCGATTATCTTAATACTCTGGGGGCTCATGCAGGGAGATACGGTCCTTCAAATAGCCTTGACCCAAGTTATATATGGCTTTATAGGTCAAATTCAGCACTTTGAATAGTGCCCAGAAACAGACTGGCAGCCAATTGAGCTGTAGCAGCAATGGAGTTGTACGCTCCCTGTAGCCAGCTCCAGTTAACAGCGCGGTTGCAGCTTTTTGGACCAGCCACTTTTATTTTATTTTATTTGAATACAGTGGTACCTCGGGATACGAAATGCGCGGGTTACGAAATTTCCAGGATACGAAAAAGTTGGATTGGCAAAAACTGTTTCGGGTTACGAAATATTTTTCGGGTTACGAAATTCATTTCGGCGCGAAATTCAAATGCTATAGGCTTCCAGCGCTAACGGAAAGCTATTTCGGGTTACGAAATTTTCGCGTTACGAAGGGAATGGCGGAACGAATTAATTTCGTAACCCGAGGCACCACTGTAATTCTATTTCCTTGCCAGTGCTGCACATTGGTTTGGGAATGCCATTTGCAGAGTGAGTAGGAAAAGAGGGAGATACAGAAGTGTTTTTGTGTGTAGTATGCACAATGTTTGAGGAGGATCTAAGGCTATTTAAGGCTGTTCCTCTTCATGTTCAGGTCTCTTTCTCTTCAGCAGCTCTCTTCCTAACCCTCCAATTCTGTGCAAGGTTAACTAGTCATCCAGGACTCATAACATAAAAGTTATTAAACAGTTTGACAAGTAGCAATTTTTGGTTCATTTGGAGTATGCACAGATGTGACAGGGGCTCCTCTCAAATCTTGGATCACCTTTATCTATTATCCACAAAAGGCCCCTAGTTACTGAGACCTAACCTGCATTTACCTTATTAACACTGTTTTGAAGTGTATAACAGTCAGGGTCCCAAGTGTCCCACAAACCAGTTCAATGTTCAGGTAGCATGCTTCCTTTTGTTTATAGTTTATAGAAATCACTCAGACAAAGACATCTACTGTAAAAAAAAATGAACAGCAACTTTATTAAACAACATTAAAAAAGAAAGTATCGTATGTCGGACTTCAGGCTTAGTGTAGTTACATTAACAATAACAATTTCAGGATTTTTAATATACTAATCTATACCCTATTCTCTCACTCTCAGTAGGAATATCAACCACACTTGTCTAGTCTAACTGAATCGCAGTCTCCTCTGGACTAACTGAACCGAACTCCCTTTCCTGTCAGAATCTTTATCTTATCGTAACTGGAAACTCTCTGTCTCTTTCTGTTCGACAGTGGAACAAACTCCCTTGGAGTTTAGTGGAATCTCCTTCCCTGGAGGTCTATAAACAGAGGCTTGATGGCCATCTGTTGAGGATGCTTTGATTTAGATTTCCTGCATGGCAGGGGGTTGGACTGGATGGCCCTTGCAGTTTCTCCCAACTCTATGATTTTATGATTCTCCAGCCTCTTCCTCAGACACACACCTGTTTTAATACATTCCAGTTCCCCCACAGTCTTTCTGAATTGAGAATGGTTTCCAGGAAAACAGGTCTACCTAGCAACTCTGTCACAATGGGTTTGCTTCTCTCTACTCCCTAAAATGGGTATATTTGCCCTAATCTGGCAGGCTTTAGGCTTTTAGCTTGGGGTAGGTTGCCAATCAGTTCCCTCTGAAGATCATTCCCATTTGATTTGAAAAACCGTGGCCTTAGTACAACCAAGTGTTTGCATATATCTCTTTATATCTTATCTCTCTCTGCAAAATGAAATAAAAAAATAAATAAAACTGCATGTATTTTTGTGTGCATTTTTCAAATCGATGTGTCCGTGTTGACAAAATCATGTTTACATGCTTGCATGTGTTATATTTTTGTTCATTTTTTTCCCGACTGTGTGTGTGTGTGTTATCAAATGCAATTTTGCTGTTGTACTTGTTCCTCAGAAGACATCACAAGCCTATAGTCAGTCCACAATGAAGAGATCCAGAAAATCTGTCTGTAAAAAAATGACTCAACTTGATCAAATGTCTCATATATCCCTGTTCATAACCACTGTGTTACCAAAGAGCTAGGCAGGCGTTAACACAAAATGTTTTATCAAGTGGCCCACTATTTATAGCCAGTGCACTGCATTCAGCTTGACAAGTCAAAAATTATGCAGCTCTATGCTACGGTATCCTTTAAAACAAAGCAGTCTTCATGGCCTGATACTAACATCATCTTTAATCAACTTCTGTTGGTGCCACTACTACTGTTTAATTTGCATTGACATTCACAGTTACCAAATAGTTCCCTGATGGCATTCCACAAACCATAAATTTAAAAGAAAATGCTGTTCTTTTGAGAATTCCTCTATACTCTATACTTTCCCTCTGTCCTCAGGAATAAAAACATACATAAATATAATTGTAAAAGACATCTTTTAGGAATGAGTGGGTTTGGCTGGGAGATTATTGGGCATAGTTGCCATTTGGAAACTGAATCACATACATTTTGAAAGCTATTATAGGCTAGTAGATAGAAGGGATGTGAAAATCACCCAGATTCATTATTGTCACATTTCTCAGGATGCCACAAGCAGTCTAGTCCCATCCAGATTCTATACCTGATTCTGAGACTTCTTCAATAAATTTATACATTTATGGGAAATTTGGTGCATATTGTCCTAATATATACATTTTATGTGTTTTTCATTTTGTGTGTTTTATTTTCTATACATTTTCTCCATTAAGAAAAGTGTATTTGTTTGTATTTAGTGTAGTTGCATATAGTCCCATGCTTGTGGTTTCCACCCAATGAAGAGGATAAAAAGATAAGCAAGCAGTTTCATTAATAGCCTTGCAGACCACAAACTGGATGGACTCATTAAGGAAAAACATGATCAATATGACTGTATTTCCTATCCTTAGAGTACAACACATTGAACCAGCATGGTGCTGGAGCAGTCCTTCTGCCTAGCCACATTTGAAGATTATTTTGAGCCTAGAGAAGAAGCTGCATTGGGGTAAGCAAAGTTCAGTCCACATGTGATCCTTGGAACTGCAAAATGCAACCCCTGAAGTCCCCAGACTGCAAAATCAACATCATCATCATCATCAGGCTTTTCCTGCCAAGCTCTGGTCAGGTTGACTAGTCTAGCTGCAAATGTGGTATACTTCCCCTGCCCCCCCTCAAAGCCATCCACCACTACCCAGATATCCTCAAAACAAAACAAAACGGCAGAAGTAACTGTGGTGCAAGTGATTTGATTGCACATTTGTGTATCTGGGAGCCAGTATGCTATGTCAATGAAAGATACAACACAACACATTTTGGAGGTTAAAAGACCACACCTCTTGATTGATTACACCTGCAGTTAGTTGGCACATGCATGAGCTGGGATCCAGGCATTGGCCAGCTTGCCTGCTGGCTGATTAAACCAAACCCTCAGACCTCTGCCAATGAATAGAAATGGAGCACTGGGGACCTGCCCGACTGGCAGTCCACCCAGGCATGAACCCCAGCACCTCCACTAGAGTGGGGGTGTTGGAAATGCCACCAGCCCCCTACCTAGGTTGGCCATTTCTGGCACGCACCCCTCACAAGGTTACAGAAGGGGGACCCCCCCCCCCCCTCCCATCTGTACCCTTTACAGAGTACAGACACCTTCCCCGGATCTCGAGCCCATGCTCCACCCACATAGTTCTGGGAAACATAGAAACATATAAGAAAGCAGGGAGGGTGGGTAGGTGGGTCAGTTCTGGAAAGCGTCTGGCCCAGGAGGCCAACCACATGGCAATTTATGCCACTGCCTCAGACCTGATTGAAGACTGCATGGTGCAGTCTTAGTCAGGTACACCCAGTATGCAGCCAATCAGGTGCAAGTAAGCAGCTGACAGCCCCAGGCCCGGGTCCTCCCCTAGAATGCTAGACCAGAAGCCATAGTGGCCACCTACATGCTCCGCTCTGGCCCCAGCCCCCCAAACTTGGCCGCGAGTAAGTATCCACAACCCCAATTGTTGCATATGGAGACATGTTGCTCTTGCTATTGAAAATTTTCACACTTGCCTGCATCGCTGGTAAATCGCCCTCCAAAAGTTGCTAAAAGGAAAAATAAGCCTCTCTCTCTGAATGCTGGGAGCCCTCATTAATTGTTATGGAAGTGGAGCTCTCTGTAGTGTTCTTCAGTCGTTGCAAGGAAAGCAGGGAAGCAAGGGAACACTATTATTAATATTATATTAATATATTATATTATTTATATAATATTAATATAATATAATATAATACAAAATTAAATACTATTGATAATAATGATCAAAATCCTGCATCATCAGATGTAGTCAGGAACACTTTTATTTATTTCATTATATATTTTTTAATTTCTATGTCACCTTTCTCCCAGAAAGGGACCCACCAACATACATTAAAAACTTATTACAATTAAACAATTACATTTCACATAAAAACAAAATAAAATTACAAACATTATTGAAACCACAAAAAAGCACTATACCCACTTCATTCTTGTTGTAATCCTGCTTCAATCCCTTGGGAGAAGCGGGAATTATAAATAAATTTTATTATTTTATTGTTATATAAAAACACCACATATAAAAAGCCATCCCACTTTTTTTCTTACTCCTTGCTGCTACAAATAGTTGTCCCAATTTTACATTCTTTAGATATTTTACATTTTTTTCTCTAATATGTTTTTCTTGTATTAAAACCCTGCCTGAATAAAACTGTTTTTGCTTGCTGACGGAAGGCAAGCAGGGAGGGGGCCAGCTTTGCTTCCCATGGAAGAGGAACTGTGCATCATATCCTGACCTCTCTCCCCAAACCAATAGCTTCATCATGCAATGGGGGTCTATTCTGCTGATAATCTGGGCACAGCAGGATGACGTTTCCAGCCTGCTTCCACCAGCAATCTCTGATATGACATCAGAAACATCATAACTCCTCAGCACACCAGAGATTGCTAAGTAGCAATCACTAACACAACCAACCTCCATCACTTGATGTGGCTGCTATATGTTAAGGGAGGTTTGGGGGAAGGCATTTACACTCATTGAAATAGCAACATGATAATAAACATGAATATGAAAGAATCAAAGAATATGTAAGTTTTACATATTCATAATTTCTCAAAAGGATGACAAACCAATAATTTCAGAAACTGTTGAGAAGCAAGGGGCAATAAGCCTCAGAAAATTTAGAAGGGATAGACTTTTGTAACAAAATCCCTTACACAAAAACAAGACAGACAAATCAAGGCTTTCCTTAAAAGAAAGGTACACAGGACCCTGGCAAAACAGACCAGCAGCTTCAGCCAGTTTGGGAGCAGCATGTGGACGTGGCCTTCAGATGATACATGGCCCGATGCCAACCCCAAGCCAGTCTCATGCTGCCTGCCTGCCTGCCCGCCCAGACGACGAGCAGCATTGTGGTGCTCTGGCAGTACAGTGTTTACACACTGCATTCCGCAGGAGCTCTGAAAAGCCATCGCTGTGTCAGAAAAGGCATCCTTTTTTTTTTTTTTTTGCCCCAAAATGGAGCATCATTTTGCTGCTCCTTTTCGGGCTGGAAAAATGCTGGAGCAGGGCTACGGTATCTGTTTGCTGTGGTACCATTCCAGCATTCAAAAGGACAGCATCAAGCCGTCCCTTTAGGGCCATCTGTTCCAGCCATTACTTTACTTATTTAAAAGCATGATATGTGAGTGTGTGAAAATGTACACCAATTTGCATAGTACACTTATGTGTAAACTCCCCATCACCACATCATCTTTTTTCTCTCTGTTAAAGTTTGTTCCAAGACTTCAGACTCAATGTAGACC